>NW_025826706.1:697780-732757 GCF_002878395.1 Capsicum annuum | reverse complement strand
TAAAAACCGACCACAAGTGGTCGGTTTTTATTAAAAAATAATTATATGTAAAATCAAATATATAATTTTTTGAAATTACACTGATTACACATATTCGATAAACAATACAATAATAATAAATATCAATCAAGCTTAGATTTTGTAAAAAAATTATACTAAGAAATATATCAAATAAAATAAATAAATTACGTTAATCATAATCTTTATCTTTTACTTATATTTAAATATATAAAATAAATATTTTTCTTTGTATATACGTTAAATGACGTTAAACATAATCTTTGTATAATGAATATGTCTATATAATACAGTTGAGGTAATGATATTATAATCTACTATTGCAGTTATAATAATATAACATACATGTATAACTGATAATTCATCAGAATATAATGAATATGTTCTATTATGAGGTAATAAACTTGTGGATGTGATGTATATAGTACGTATTCAAGATTTGATATATATATATATACATATATATATATATATATGATGTTGCGATCGATCGATGAACGATGTAGTCAAAAAGTAGTAGAATCTATCCAAACATATTGAATACCTTGATTTGAAACGATAGAAGTAATAATATACTGTACCTTGAAGTTATATTAATGTAAGATAATCAAATTAATCGATAACTCATCAAAGTATGTTTATGAAATACATCACATTATATTATTGGATAATATACTCGTGTACGTATGTGATGTATATAGTACGTATTTAGAACTTGATATAATTGATAGTGTGTATGTATAGGTGTATATATATATATATATTATGTAGTGATGGTATAATAACATAAGATAAACTAACTGATAATTCATCTGAGTATATGTGAATTACGTTGTATATTATTTTGGGATAGTAAAATTGTGTATGTGATGTATATAGTACATATTCAAGAGGTGATATATATATACATATATATATATATATATATATATATAAATCCAGTGATGTACGTAGTGCGTAGTTAGAAGCTTACATTAATATAAATGTATGAATATCTCTTGTGTAGTGATGTATATTGAATATACTGATATCATGCATTCGAGCTAGGTGATATGTATAGTATAATAATATAAAATAAACTAACCGATGTATATTATCGGGTAGTAAAATGGTGTACGTGATCGATGTATATAGTATGTATTTGGAAGCGTGATAGCCAATCAAATATATGTATGTATCTATATATCTCGTGTAGTGATGTATGAAGTAATCAAAATCTAGATAACTAAATTTAATTAACCCATAATCCAAATAAAAATATAAATAAATTATTTTATTACTTTTTATTACCATTTTTTACGATTTATCAATTCAAGTAATATTTTATATACGAGGTAGTAAAATCATGTATGTGATGTATATAGTACGTATTCAAGAGTTGATATATATACATATATATATATATATATATATATATATATGATGTAGTGATCGATGAACTATGTCGTCAAAAACTAGTAGAATCTATCCGAACATATTGAATACCTTGATTTAAAATAATCGAAGTAACAATATACTGTACGTTGAAGTTATATTAATGTAAGCTAATAATCAAATTAATCTATAAGTCGTCAAAGTATGTATATGAAATACGTCGTATTATATTACGGGGTAATATACTCGTGTACGCATGTGATGTATATAGTACTTATTTAAAACTTCATAGTCAATAGTGTGTATATGTATGTGTGTGTGTGTGTGTATATATATATATATATATATATTATGCAGTGATGTACGTAGTGCGTAGTTCGAAGCTTACATTTATATATATGTATGCATATCTCTTGTGTAGTGATGTACGTAATACGTAGTCAAAATTAAAGCTAACGAAATATATCCAGTTATATATTGAATATATTGATATCATGCGATAGATCAAGGTAATATATAGTAAACTGTTGAAGGTATAATAACATAAGATAAACTAACTGATTATATTATGGGGTAATAAAATGGTGTATGCGATCGATGTATATAGTAAGTATTTGGAAGTGTTGACACCCAATTTTGACCTCCCGATGCTCTCCTAGGCTGCTATTTTGTCAAAATAATTTAACCTTTAATATTAATATTTTTAAGCATTATTTTGGTATCAAATAATTTTCAACAAGCTACATTTATGATTTAAAAAATGTACAAAGTATTTTATTATTTTTTTGTATCATTTTTACAAATTTATTAATTCAAATACAATATTTTACATAATTTTATTAATATTTATTAAGTTTTTTTCACGTACATGTGCACATTCACAATTTAAAAACACATTGCCTATTATTATTGTTGTTGTTGTTGTTGTTGTTGTTGTTGTTGCATTTATTAAAATAGTAGTCAAGTTCAATTTACTCCCCTATGTAGTTTAATTTCTAGCCATTGTTGTACTCAATATGTGTCAATTGTGGTCAAATTAACATCAGTTTGGCGATGAAATCAAATTCCAACTTTTGAGCTATTTTTTAAATTATTTTAATCTCAGCCGTTGATCAAAGTTGATCCAACGGATGGATCAATTAAACTTTCTTTTTAAACAAACAATACCGTAATCCTAATCCATTTCCAAAAACATCCTCCTCCTTCTCTCTCTACCTTCTCTCTATATCCATTTCCCTCTCTATCAATAACCATCGCCGCTAACCAGCCACCACGGCTGGAGAAACCCGACGCTGCCTTCCGCCACCACGGCTGGAGAAACCACGGTTACTCCCTAAAGATCAGTTCTCTTTTTCTTTTTACAAGCATTTACATTCTTTCTTTACTTACTTTAATCATGTCAATTATATCTTATTCTGCTTGAGAACAATCCTCACTTTGTTATTCCAGGATGAAGTTGATCTAATTGGCAGAGATCATGAGCAGCTGGAGGCGTGGGCTATTTTGTCAAGGTACTTTTGGTTGCTTTTCCATTGTGTTGCAAAATAAGATTCATCTTGGTATACTGAGTTCTTCACTATATTGTGATGCAAAAATTTTACTATAGTTAAGGTACTAGGGAAATATTAATCTGGAATCTAAAAAGCAACTGTGTTCTTTGAGATTTTCTCGATATCAAGTTGAAAACCCAAATTTTGGCATCTTTTGTTGCTCTGGAGCACATAGTGGAAATATTTTCACCTTTTCATGAAAGCATATCAACTAATAAAAAATAGTACCAATGAAAAAATGATGAATAAGAAGAGAAGAGAACAAATCGAGAGAGAAGAGAGCTGAGGCCTAACTAAGAGAGAGAAAGGGAGTGAAGAGTTTGAGAATCAGATGTAGTTTTCTCTTTTTGGCAAAAGCCGAAAAAGCCAATCTCATCAATGAAGTCGGGATTAAAATAAGTGTGTCTAGCGAAAACAATAAATAGGAAGGAATGCTAACCTAATACCTTCATACAGTATATTGGCAAAACCATATATCATTTATGTCCTATCCATTTTTATTAAGTTATTTTATTTAGTTGTGCAACATTTATTTGGCATTTAAAAAAAATTATTTCGCTTCTCACTTCACCCTTTAAGCAAAGAAGGCTCTTGTCCCCTGTTTGTACTTCATCTTGTCTTAACCTTTATCAGAAGAGTAGAACAATACGCATATCATTGGCCCAAAACAAATAGGAATTACAAAATAGTCTTAAATATTTACAAATACCAAGATCATGTTTTGATGATTTCGCAGGGACACATCTTAGTTCCATCATCAACTAATATACATGTTCCAACTAGTGATAAGTGATTCTTTTCATGTTTATGCAAGACAACGGACAATTACTGAACCTTAACAATGACAATTAGTAACTGTCAAGATAGTCAGATAGTATATCAATGCCAATATATTTGTCAGTTTGTATATCAATTATTATATTATGTTAGATATACGTAGTTAAATATTGTAGGTAAGAGGCATGATCGCAGGGATCTTCTCTTGACCTGTTGTGTCTAGCTTTGAGAATATATTCTAGGTGTAATATATTATTTAGTGAATGAGGTGAAATACAGCCACATCATTAATATGGTATCAGAGCCCCCGACTGTCATTGTAGAGGCTCATGTTGCCTTTTTCGGTGACTGTTTCGATAGATTTTTTGATAACTATTCCGGCATCTTCCTTTTCTAGTAGCACTTGATGCATGTTTTCCTGTCCATCTCAAAATTTATTCTGAGTTTGTGAGGATCAATCATTCATTCTAATCTTACCCATCACTCCTATAATTTTCAGTAATCGAAAAACTGCAAAGCAGTCATCTTCATCGGCTGTTTCTTCCTTTTTCTGGTGAAGTTCTTGTTCAATTGAGATCCGAAATAGTTTCTACCAGATCTGCAGTCATCAAGAGGAGCCTTGTTCTTCTCTTTCCTCTGTTTCAAGTTCTTTTAACCAAAAACTTTTCCTTTTTGCAACTCATTTCTTATATTTGTCCTTATTGTTCTTTGTTCAAAAAATAAAACACTCATTTTTGATATTTCATTTAGGTTTTGAAGACATAATGTCACAGAAAGGTGAATCTATAACTGATGTCTCAGAGAAAATTGAATCTTCAACTAATGTCAAATCCATGTTTTCCACTATTTCAAGTTCTTCTGTTATAACTGTCATGAAATTGGAAGGTAGTAATAATTACACACCATGGTATTCATCCGTTGAGATGTGGTTTATGGAACAAAGATATGAGGATAATTTAGTTAAAGATACTAGTGATATTGTTGCTAGTGAAAGGACTAAGTGGTCTCGAATTGATGCTCAATTATGCAATCTCTTATGGTACTCTTTGGATCCTAAATTACTCAATCTATTTCAATATTGTAAAACTTTCTTAATGTTTGGACTAAAGCTAAAAATTTGTATGCGAATAACATATAACGTATATACAAGGTTGTCTTAGACTTGGTCCAACTTCAACAGAATAATCAAGATATGGTGAGTTAAGGGGAAACATTAGAAACTCTAGACCCTATTTCAACAAACCATGCCATACTTATTATTTTTTAGCTTTAAAATTAGAGAAATAACAGAGAAAGAATTGGAGAAAGATAAAATACTGCAATAGTATTGTCAAAGGGAATTATTTTATTAATAAATCAAAACATATATTTAGAAATTTCTAATACACTTCAATTTAAATTGGGATAACTACTTTCTATTCAAATAATAAAGGGACAACTAATTCCGAAGTCACATAGGACTCTAATAATTTCAAACTACTAAAATTATCTATTCCTACATTATTCCCAAGACATATTTTCAACACTCCTCCTTGGATCAGAAATTGTCTCGGCATTGGCTGAATTTAACCTGTTGAATAAATCTGTCATTTCATCTTTGTTCTTGCATGACTTATGTACATCTTCTGTTGGATTAAATAAGAAACTTTTGCCTCTCATATTAACTTTTAAAATCTCATGATTAGTGGAATCAAAGATTCGACAATATTTATCTCCAAATAATAAAATCCTTCTTCCATTAGATGACCAACACTTAACAAACTTTTATCAATATTGGGCACGTAAAGGACATTTGAAATTATTTTTGTACCTGAAACTATTTTGATTGCAACATTCCCTTTTCCTTCTGCTGGAATATAGTCACCATTCCCAATTCTGATTTTCTTATTTTCCAAAGGCAGAATTTCTTTAAAAAGAGTTTTGTCATATGTCATATGGTTTTTACAACCACTGCCAATCATTCAAAAATCAGATTTCTTGGTTGAAGATGTTTCCACAAATAAGTGATATTCTTTTTTTTTTGGTGACTTGGGCTTCTGCTTCATATTTTTTAGATTTATTTTTGCAAATCATAGCTTCATGGCCAAGTGATTACAAATCTTGCATTGTGCATCTGGTCTATTTCAATATTTAAATGGAGGATGACCTATTTTACCACAGTGCTGGTAAGGTGGGTAGTTTTTCCTTGAATTATTACCCTTGCTTTGAGTCTTATGGTTGGATACCAAAGCTCCTTCAACCATACCATCCTGTCTTACAAGGCTCCTTTGCTCTTGTGCCTGCAACATATTTAATAATTCTACCAAGGTAATCTTGAACAGGTCTTTTGTGTTTTACAAGGTAATTATTGATACTTCGTATCTTTCAGGCACAGTAACAATAATTTTTTCAACAATTCTTGAATCTTTAAATTTTGTACCAAGCAGTCTTACTTTGTTAACAATGCTAAGAAGTCGGTCTGAGTACTCTTTGAAGGTCTCAGATTCCTTCATCTTTTGTAATTCGAATTCCCTTATTAGATTCAACACCTTCATGCCTTGTATTATTTTATTTCTTGTATATTCTTCCTTCAGATAATCCCAAGTTACTTTTGCTGATTTAAAAGCTATAATTCTCTTGAAAATTATTGGAGAAACACTAGAAAACAAAATTGCTTTTGCTTTTGATTTTCTGATTTTCTTTTCCTTTTGACTTTTGATCTGGCCCCGTGGGATTATAGGGCAGCGGAAGAACCTTATAATCCTCCTCCACGGCCTCCCAAAGATCTAAATCCTCAAGAGAAGTCTCCATTCTTACTTCCCAAAGTTGGTAATTCTCACCATCAAAGACAGGAGGAGCTATTTGGAAAAAGTTGTTTTCAGAATTCATCTCTCACAGATCCCTAAAGAAACTGCCTCTGGATCTTGATACCAATTGTTGGTTTTTAGCTTTAAAATTAGAGAAATAACAGAGAATGAATTGGAAAAAAATAAAGTACTGCAATAGTATTGTCAAAGGAAATTATTTTATTAATAAGTCAAAACATATATTTATAGTTAAATTTCTAACTGCACTTCAATTTAAATTGGGATAACCAATTCCTATTCAAATAATAAAGGGACAACTAATTCCTAAGTCACATAGGACTCTAATAATTTTAAACTACTAAAATTATCTGTTCCTACTTTATTTCTGAGACATATTTTCAACAATACTTGACAAACTTATTGGAAATTGCATGGTCGACCACAACGTGCTAACAATCGTAGTACAACTCACGTGGTTTGGATCCATAAAGATATAGAGGGCCAACTGTCTATTTTAATTACTTTGTCTGAGGCTGATTATAATGATTTCTTGTGGTATCAAGCGGCTAAGTGATAATCACCATTATCTGGCACCCACTGGTAATTCCTTTACTTGTCTAACCAGGTCTTCACCTATTCGCCCATGCATATTGGATTTCGATGCTTCTGACCATGTCTCTGGTAATCAGAATCTCAACTCCCTCTGCAGTTACCTTTGCTAAGGGATCATGAACTACAGTAAAAAGAAAAGGGGACGTGCAACTTCTTCCATCTATTTCTTTAAATTTAGTTTTATTTGCTCCTAAATGTCCATTTAATTTGATTTCTGTAAGCAAATTAACTAAACACCTCCACTGTGGTGTTACTTTTTTGGTTGCCTCTGTTTTTGTACAGGACCGGAGAATGGGAAAGACGATTGGGATAGGATATGAGTCACAGGGACTATATCATATGTCAAAATCATCACATCCAGTTGCCTTCACTTCCGTTGCCTCAATTGATCTTCTCCACAACCATTATGGTTACCCGAGTCTCGCAAAGCTTCAAAATTAATTCCTAGTCTTTTCACTTTGTCTTCTTTTGAATGCGAGTCTTGTCAACTTGGGAAACATAGTCGCACTTTATTTCCCAAATTAGTCAATAACAGGGCCACATATATGTTTTACATTGGTCACTCAAATATATCGGGTCCTAGTCATGTCATTTCAAGTCTAGGATTTCAGTATTTTTTACCTTTATTGATGACTTTGCACATGGGTATATTTAATGAAAAATCATTCTGAATGACAAAGAGTACTTATCTTCTCCCAATGCCAAAGAGTACCTATCTTCTCCCTTTTTTCAGTTTCATGTCTTCTGAGGGAATCACTCATTAGACTTCTTGTATGTATTATCCTAAACACATGGAGTTGCCGAGCGTAAAAATAGGCATCTCATCAAAAGTGCTCAAACTTTAATTATACACCATCACGTTCCTCTTCATTTTTGGGGGGATGTTGTTCTCGTTGCTTGTTATTTTATCAATAGAATTCCCTCCACTGTGTTGCAACGACAAAGTTCTCACTCAATTGTCATTCCAGGTCAAAATCCTTATCATCTACCTTTGAGAGTGTTTGAATGTATTTGCTTTGTCCATGATCAAAGTACTAGAAATGACAAACTCCAACTGAAATCAATTAAGTCTGTTTTTCTAGGATACTCTCATCACCAAAAAGGTTACGAATACTATGATCCAAAAACAAATAAATATTTTATTAGTGCAGATGTGATATTTTTTGAAACACCTCCCTATTTTACACCAAGCACTACATGCAGAAGTTTAATTCCTCAAGTTTTTTCATTCCCCATACTTCCTTTAAAATAGGACAATGTCTTAGAAAACCCTCAAATCGCTCATCCTCCTCATCAAGTATACACCCGACGTGCTTGTCCTCTAAACAATGATAATGATAGCACTACTCCGAGTCTTGATGCATTGGTAGTTCCTAATGACCCATCTCTTTCTCCGTAAGCTCCCTTATGCCTTAATTAGATGCAGTGACCCCACCAATCGCCATACACAAATGTATACATACTACTCGAAAGCAACAACCAGAGAGATATAATTGTTAAAGTTTTATCATCGGTTGTCCCAGTTAAATTATACCTTTGTATCTACCCTATCTAATGTACCTATACCAAAGACTCTTATCGAAGAATTGGAACATCCAGGATGGAAAGATGCTATGATCAAAGAAATGAATGCCTTACAGAATAATAACACTTGGGAATTGGTCCAGGTACCAAAGGGGAAATCTACTGTTGGAAGTTGATGTATCTATACAGTAAAAGTGGCTTTGAACGAAACAGTTGATCAACTGAAAGCTCTCCTTTTTGACAAAAGGTAGACCCAGATTTATGGTCTTGACTATGGTGTTGCCAAAATTACATCTGTCGATTGCTTATCTCCTTGACAGCAATGCATCATTGGCCGCTTCATCAACTAGATATTAAGAATGCCTTTTAAGGCGAACTTGCTGAGGAAGTATGTATGGAGAAACCTCCTTTATTTGTTGCTCAGGGGTAGTCAGACTTAGTTTTATTTCTCAAACATTCTCTATATGGCCTCAACCAATCTCCAAGAGCATGGTTTGGCAGATTTAGTTTTGTTGTCCAACAATTTGGGAGGTCTTGAAGTAAAGCTGACCACTCTGTTTTCCATAAACATAATGGTCCAAAAAAGAACATTTATCTGGTCATTTATGTTGACGGCATTGTCATAACTATATATGATCCAGAAGGAATATCACAGCTGAAGTAACATTTGTTCAGTCACTTTCAAACCAAATATTTGGGAAAGTTAAAATTATCTTTTGGGAATTGAGGTAGCACAATCCAAGACAAATATTGCTATCTCACAAAGAAAATATGCTCTGGACATATTAGAAGAGACATGCATGTTAAATTGCAAACTTATTGACACTCCTATGGATCCATAACACTAAACTCGTCCCTGGACATAGGGAGCCACTAAAAGATCCTGGTAGATGTAGAAGACCGATTGGTAAATTGAATTATCTCACTATCACATGACTGGATATTTCATTTGTACTAAGCATGGTTAGTCTCTCCAATCTCCACATAGAGATCATTGGGATGCAGTAATCCGTATCCTCAGATACATCAAAAAATCTCCTGGACAAGGATTGGTTATATGAACACAAAGGTCACACATTGTTGGATATTTTGACGCAGATTGGGCAGGTTCTCCAACAGAGTTATTGTGTCATGGTTGGAGGCAATTTAATTTCTTGGAAAAGTAAGAAGCAAGATGTTGTTGCCAGATCTAGGGTAGAAGTTGAATATTGAGCTATCGCCCTTGCTACATGCAAGCTTATTCGGCAGAAACAACTTCTCCAAGTGCTAAAATGTGTTGAATTCAAACAGATGAAACTTATATGTAACAATCAGGCTGCCCTACATATTGCCTCAAATATAGTTTTCCATGAAAGAACGAAGCATATAGAGGTGGATTGTTATTTTATTAGGCAGAAGATTGAGTCTGGATGCATTGCCACTAGCTTCGTCGGTTCAAATGTCCAATTGGTAGATATTCTTAGTAAGTCCCTTAACGGAGCTCGGATTGGATACATTTGTGGCAAGCTCGTAGCATATGACATGTATGCTCCATTTTGAGGGGAAGTGCCAAGATAGTCAGATAGTATACCAATGTCAAGATATTTGTCGGAGAGTATATCAGTTATTACATTGTATCAGATATACATAGTCAAATATTGTTGGTAAAAGGCATGATCTCAGGGATCTGCTCTTGACCTTTTGCGTCTAGCTTTGTGTATATACTCTAGGTGTAATACATCATTTAGTGAATGAGGTGAAATACAAAAATATCATTAATAGTAAGAATCTAACGTACCAATGTACAACCACTTCCAGGACAAATGACACAAAAAACAACCACGTTCGAGTATCCTTTGTCATCACAAATTAGACATATCGTATCCTGCACAACATGGCAAAACAATTATTAGTAGTCATATGCAAAGCAATATACAAATAATGCAAAAGATCCATGTGCTCTAAATAATGAAAAAGAAGTTTTAACAAAAAAATCCACAAGTAAAAAGTGTTTTCTAGAGTAAGTTGTTAATGGAGACTGAATTGGATACACTTTGCTCCCCATGGTAATCAATAAATATATCCACGATATTTCACTCAAATGTGAGGCTTATTGGTCAATGAAATGGATTGAGACCTATGAGGTCTAATGTTCAAACCCCAATGGACACAAAAACACCACGTGATTTGTGATTTCGTCTGATTTGCTCAAACCTTGCTGGAGATAGCTAGTACTTGTGTTGGTACAAATAGGCGGTGGTAACTGGAAAAGTTATAATGTATGTACAAGGTTAAAATTCCATGGTATTTGCCAAGATTTTTTCATTGATGTTATTTCTTTTTGTATTAGTTTTGATATGCTTTTCTTTGAACTGAGGATCAATCAATAACAACCTCTCTGTCTCCCAACGTAGGAGCAAGGTTTGTGTATACCCTACCCTTCCCACAACCCACTTGTAGGATTTATGTTGTTGTTGTATATAAGGTCAAATTATCTTTTGTGTATATAATATATATGAATCCCCTTCCCTTTTTCCGATGTTTACTTTGTTATATTTCTGTTGAATCAATCTAGGAGCACACAAATTGGCCCGAGCACCATGGTTATAAAACAAGTGAATGATATATCCACCTTATTAGTACTTTTACAACTAAAATAAGAATTACTACAAGAAAACACAATGATAGTCACAGAAATACTTATAACTTTGCCAAATTTCAGTAAAATCAAAGAAAAAATCTACTGAAGATAAAATGAGAAATGAAGAAAATCTTAGAAAATACCATGGTGAAAACAAGAAATGCAAGGAACCAGAAATCCAGAACGCAGTAGTTGTGCTTAATTGTTAGCCCAACAACCCGATCGCAAATATATGACTATGAATCAGATAATCAGTCTAGCGATACACTCAAAGTAGTGACAAAAGCTGCATCTGTGTAAAATTTGGACAATTTAAAGTAAGAAAATTTTGATAGTTTTTTATTACATATTTGTTGGTTGGTCAAAATACTAATCTTATCAAATATGGTATAGGTTAATGTAATCTCACCGGTGGTTTATGAGGAGAGTATAACTTAGGAAAAACTTATTCATACCTTGAGTATATAGAGAGATTGTTGTAATCTCATAATCATAGGTGGGGTCTCGCGGAGAGTACAACGTAGACAAAACTTACATACCTTCTACTTCTACTTAAATGTTATAAATAGTTCAAGTATGGTGATATTTATAGGCACTGAAATATGTTATTTTAAGAGTGCCTTTTGGTCACTATTGTCACACCCCTTTTTCAACATCCAAAAGATTAGTTTTAAGTTCGAAAGGGTTTTTATTATCAAAGTGACAAAGATGAAAATTTGTTTCGAAAAAGAGCTATTTACATTTTTTATTCAGAGTCGCCACTTGGCATAATCCGGTGTGCCAATTCACCATTGAAAAATCCTTTTTCAAAACCATTTGACTCTTTAAAGTGGTTTGCGAACAGATTCTGGTTAAGGAATTCTGTTGACCAAGGGGAAGGTGTTAGGCACTCCTCGATCCCATGGTTTAACCACAGTCGCTTCGTGGAGGGTATCGACTAATTTGGTACTACGATGTACAAATCACACAAAAACATGTAAGACAATAAAACAAACAAACAAACAAAACAAAAGGGATCCAAAATATAGTGTCCAGTCCGAGTTATACAGTCCCAAAATAGAAAAATACGAAAATGTAAATCCTATTCTAAGCTAATCCTAAACAAAGCTCCAATGCCTCACCCGATGCCTCGGGCCTTCCTCGCGAACGTCCTTCAAGTACAAGATACTTCGGGGCATTCCCTGGATAAATCAATACAAATCCCTCAAGGCATCCCCCGACCAAATGAATACATTTTTAGTACGGGAAAATAAAACTATTCAACAAAATTTCAAACATTCCACAGAATTTCCAATATTTAACCGAAGCCACAAATTCTAAACTTTGCCTACCCAAACTATGTTTTCCTAAACCAATCGACGTATCAAGATACTACCAAGTTCGATTAACGTTCATTTCAAGTCAAACAACCAATGAATCTAACTAACCAAAATTCACCAATTATGTCAAGTTTTCAATTCTCACCCCACTCCCCCCCAATTAATTCACGATTCAAAACAACTAAAGATTCACCACCAACACAGCTCAAGTAAGACATAACACACAATTTGATGCATCCGAATATAATGAATAATGAACTAACAGAAAGAGGGAATAGGATTGGACCTCAATTAGAAGATTTCGAAATTCAATAATACTTCAATGAAAGGATAGAATCCGCATCCAAAAACCTCAAACCGAACATCAACAGTGACAAACTCCAACTCTCAAGGTTTCTTTTATTCAATCAACTTGAACCAGTTTGAACGAGTTTTAACAGCGGAGGGAGCCTAGGGAACCAATTAACATCGACCTTAAACTCAAAAATCGAACAAAACCAAACTAATTTCCAAGAATAATTGAACAACCTATTTTATATTTTCGTTGGTCCTCGTCGGGATCAGTGGACAATGGATTGGGTGTTTTGATTGGACGCCAACTTCATTGTTTCCGGCGAGATTCGAACTCACCGGAGCTCCTATGACCTTGGTGGTGATGAGCTCTAGGCACAAATCTGGTGGAAGCATTATTTTCGGTGAGAGCCCGTCGGCAAAAGGGTGTTACTCGCCGGTTTTGGTCATTTTTAGGTGCTAATTCGACCTCCGACGAGATCTGGTCGCCGGACTGACCTTCACTTTTTCTCTCCCTCACTCACCTCTCTCGATTCTACTATTTTCTAAATTCCCACTCTTCAGGAGGGTCCTAAACAGAAAATAAAATCCTATTTTTCAAGAGGCTCCTAAACATAAAGTAAAGTCCTATTTTTCAGGAGGGTCCTAAAGAGAAAGTAAAATCCCATTTTCAGGAGGGTCCTGGACAAAAAGTAAAGTTCCATTTTTCAAGAGGGTCCTGAACATAAAGTAAAATCCCATTTTTCAGAAGGGTCCTGAACAAAAAGTAAAATCTCATTATTCAGGAGGGTCCTGAACACACAGTAAAATCCCATTTTTCAGGCGGGTCCTGAAAATAAAGTAAAATCTCATTTTTTTAGGAGGGTCCTAAACAGAAATGAAAGTCCCATTTTTCAGGAGGATCCTGAACAGAAAGTAAATCCCATTTTTTTCATGAGGGTCCTAAATAGAAGTTAAAGTCCCATTTTTCAGGAGGGCCCTGAACATAAAGTAAAATCCCATTTTTCAGGAGGGTCCTGAAAAGAAAGTAAAATTCCATTTTTCAAGAGGGTCCTGAACATAAAGTAAAATCCCATTTTTTAGGATGGTCCTAAACAGAAAGTAACTCCTATTTTTTAGGAGGGTCCTAAACAGAAAGTAAAATCCCATTTTTCAGGAGGTCCTGAACATAAAGAAAAGTCCCATTTTTAGGAGGGTCCTGAACATAAAGTAAAATCATGTTTTTCAGGAGGGTCCTGAGCAGAAAGTAGAATCCCATTTTTCAGGAGGGTCTGAACAGAAAGTAGAATCCTATTTTTCATGAGGGTCCTGAAATGAAAGTAAAGTCCCATTTTTAAAGAGGGCCCTGAACTGAAAGTAAAATCCCATTTTTTATGAGGGTCCTGAATTGAAAGTAAAGTCCCATTTTTTAGGAGGGTCCTGAACTGAAAGTAAATTTCCATTTTCCAGGAGGGTCCTTAACAGAAGGTAAAATCCCATATTTTAAGAGGGCCCTAAACATAAAGTAAATTTCCATTTTTCAGGAGGGTCCTGAACAGCAAGTAAATTCCCATTTTTCAGGAGGGTCCTGAATTGAAAGTAAAATCCCATTTTTTAGGAGGGTCCTGAACATAAAGTAAATTCCCATTTTTCAGGAGGGACCTGAACAAAAAGTAAAGTCCCATTTTTTAGGAGGGTCCTGAGCAGAAAGTAAAGTACCACGGATGTGCATTTCCAATGGTAGCTGAATTAAGTGAAGTGAATTTGCCCCTATTTCAAAGAAAATTTGTCAGTTAAAAACTTAGTGGTGGCTTGCAACTCTTGGCTTCTCAGGTATCTGCCTCAGCACTCGTTTCTTTCATCTTTGTTCCAAATCGTTGACACTTGCCCTATCTTGCCGCATCATCGACCTGGATCCAAATTGAGGGAAATGAGTTCTGACCCGAAAAATGGATTTCCATTTTACCATGCCTCTGAGGTGCACTCTTTTCCCAAATCTGAATGCTTCCATGAATCCAACAGTCTGTCGGTTGATAGACTTCCTTTGCTTCGTGTTGAATTATGATCATATTTCTTTTATGTGCTGGTCCTTGGCTTTTCCTCATATAGTTGGAAAGACTGGTAGTAAATTTTGAAATCCTTTCTCGCTTGTTTTGACATAGACTTAACTTACAATGTAAAGAAATGATGGTGACTGTTATTTTGATAAATGATATAAAAGGATAAAAAGCATGAATATGTAAATGAAAGAAGAGATCAATGTCCCATATTCAAAAAGAAAACTTATCTGAATACAACAAACAACTCCAATGAGTATGACATGTATTTTGGATTAAGCTGCCTAATCTCCCTATCCAAACTCCTCATTTGTTGTTGAGTTTGTGCCTTTGTCGTTGAGCCGCTTCTTCAAATCCATTGGACTCATACATCATATTCAATTGACGACATCTTAAAAGACTTTCGCCAACAAATCTCTTTCTTTTCACTTTTCACTTTCCTCCGGAACTCGCCATCACCTTACGGTGCCAGTGATGGTTTTCACCAATAAGACTCTCTCATTTTTATTTCTCTCTACTCACCATCGCCTTATGGTGCCTGCGAGGGTTTTCACCAATAAGACTCTCTCATTTTCATTTCTCTTAACTCACCATCGCCTTATGATGCCCACGGGGGTTTTCACCAATAAGACTCTCTCATTTTGTATTTCTTTCTTGATTTCTTATGCTGAGGAAGACATGTGGTACCTCACAATGTATCATCATATCCATTGCATGCTTAGCCTTAACATTATCAAAAATTGATCTGAAGGACTTTCTTTGGTTGTAACTTGGCTTTCGGATAAGGTTAGAAAAGGATGGCAAGAGGTTCAAACAACACATTAACTCATGCCCTAGTTTTTATTGACTGGGTGACTCTAAAATCTTTATTTGGTTGGACCGAACCCGAAAATAGGGAAGCCTACGTATCTCACTCCTGAGAGAAGAGAATTAGGTCGCATGTTGTTCCATAAGCTTGTTCTTTGTTTTGTTTTGATTTTTTTTTGAACTCTTTCTTTTAAGGTTATTTTCTTGACATTTATATTTGACTCTATTTTGATTCCAAAAGAGGGATATGAAAGAAAAAATAATAAAACAAAGCTCAAACGGGTAAACAAAGGTTGACACAATGTTTGGATAGAAGAATAAAATGCCTTCATCATATCAATCTTTAAAAATGCAAGTACTAAACATGAAATAAAATTAACAAAGGATAAAATATCATACATAATATCTTTTGACCGCATCAGCATTGATAGCTATCTCTGCCATTTTACCTTCAATATCTGTCAAATATAAGGCTCCATTGGGAAACACTTTCTTCATAACGAAGGGACCTTGCCAGTTAGGGGAGAACTTGCCTTTCTCTTCAACCTGGTAAGGAAAGATACGTTTTAATACCAACTGACCAACTTCAAAATTCCTGGGACAGACCTTTTTGTTATACGCTTGAGCCATCCTCCTCTGATACAACTGGCTATGACACACAGACGTTAGACTTTTTTCCTCAATCAAACTCAAATGCTCCAGTTGGGTTTTTACCCATTCGTCATCATCAATCTCTGCTTCTATAATGACTCAAAGAGAGGGAATTTCAACGTCTGCAGGGATGACTATTTTTGTCCCATACACCAATAAATATGGAGTTGCCCTTGTTAAAGTACGAATAGTGATGCGATAACCTAGCAATGCAAACGGCAACTTTTTATGCCACTGTCTAGACCCTTGTACCATTTTTTGCAGTATCTTTTTAATATTCTTTTTGGCGGCTTCTACAGCACTATTGGCCTTTGGGCGATATGGAGTAGAATTTTGATGTGCGATCTTAAACTGTTGACACACTTTTTGCATCAAATGACTATTGAGATTGGCAGCATTGTCTGTAATGATCATCTTACGAATTCCAAACCTACAAATGATGTTGGCATGAACAAAATATACCACAGCCTTCTTTGTCACTGACTTGAAAGTTACTGCTTCTACCCACTTTGTGAAGTAATCAATTGCTACCAAAATGAATCTATGTCTATTTGATGCCTTCGGCTTAATCGGTCCAATCATATCCATTCCTCAAGCCACAAACGGCCATGGAGCGGCTATTGCATGCAACTCAGCAGAAGGAGAGCGTATTAGATCACTGTGTACCTGACATTGATGACACTTTCGAACAAATCAAATAGAATCCCTCTCCATAGTAAGCCAGTAATAACCTGCTTGAAGAATCTTCTTTGATAAGACATGACCATTCATATGCAACCCGCATACTCCAGAGTGTATTTCAACCATGATTGCCTAGGCTTCTCTTGCATCTACACATCTCAAAAGTCCCAGATCTGGGGTTCTCTTATATAAGATCCCCCCTACTTAAGAAAAATCCACTAGCCAAATGCCTAATAGTCCTCTTCTAATCGTTGGTGGCATATGTTGGGTATTCTCCTGACTGCATGTATTGCTGGATATCCAAGAACCAGGGTTCTCCATCGAGCTCTTCTTCAACTGTACTACAATAAGCTTGCTGATCACGACTCTGTATATGCACAGGATCGATGTAGGCTTTATTAGGATGTTGGAGCATTGAAGACAGAGTGGCTAAAGCATCAGCAATTTTATTATGAATCCTTGGAATATGCCTAAGTTTTACTAACACAAATCGTTGACATAACTCCTGCAAGCATTGTCGATACGGGATGAGCTTCAAATCTCGCATCTCCCAATCTCCTTGAATTTGATGGACGGCCAAATCTGAATCCCCCAACACCAATAATTCATGGACTCCTATATCAATAGCTAACCTCAAACCAAGAATGCAAGCTTCATACTCTGCCATGTTGTTAGTACAGTAAAATTGAAGTTGTGCTATTACCGGGAAATGTTGTCCCAATTCAGAGATAAGAACCACACCTATTCCGACTCCTTTCATATTGACAGCTCAATCGAAGAACAACTTCCAACCTGGATCAGCATCTATAATGACTTCATCAACACACGACACTTCTTTGTCAGGAAAATATGCCTTTAATGGATCGTACTCTTCATCGATGAGATTTTTAGCAAGATGATCTGCCAAGGCTTGGGATTTCATGGCGGGTCAAGTCACATATACAATATCGAACTTGATAAGCAATATTTGCCACTTTGCCAATCGACCTGTCGGCATAGGCTTCTGAAAGATATACTTCAAAGAATCCATGCGGGAGATGAGATAAGTAGTATAGGATGAGAGATAATGCTTCAACTTCTGTACTACCCAAGTTAGGGCATAACACGTCCTTTCAAGAAGAGTATACCTGGCCTCATATGCAGAGAACTTCTTGCTAAGATAATAAATAGCCTGCTTCTTTTTGCCTGTGACATCATGTTGACCCAAGACACAACTAAAAGAATTGTCTATGACTGATAAATATATGATCAAAGGCCTACCAGGCTCTGGTGGTACCAGCACGGGCAGATTTGACAAATATCTTTTGATTCTGTCAAACTCTTCCTAATATTCTTCAATCCATTTTACCGCATCACTTTTTTTCAGAAACTTGAATATGGGCTCACAAGTGGTTGTGAGTTAAGAAATAAACCTGCTAATGTAGTTCAGTCTACCAAGAAAACTCATTACCTCCATCCTATTTTTGGGTGGGGGCAAATCCTGAATGGCTTTGATTTTCTAGGGATCCAATTCAATCCCCCGACAGCTGACCACAAACCCCAACAGCTTTCCAGAAGGAACTCCAAATACATAATTTGCCGGATTGAGCTTGAGATTATACCTGCGAAGCCTTTCAAAGAACTTTCTTAAATCTTTAACATGGCCGACCTGACTTTTTGACTTAATAATCACATCATCCACGTATACCTCAATCTCCTTATGCATCATATCATGAAACATAGTGGTCATGGCTCTCATGTATATTGCTCTAGGATTCTTCAAACTGAACGGCATCACTCGACAACAATAGGTCCTCCATGGTGTGATAAAAGATGTCTTCTCCGCGTCTTCATCATCCATAATGATCTGGTGATATTCGGTATAGCAATCCACAAAAAAGGCAACCTTATGTTTAGCACAGCTGTCTAGCAAAATATGGATGTTGGGCAGTGGAAAATCATCTTTCGGACTTGCTCTGTTCAAATCATGGTAATTAACACATACGCAAATTTTTCCATCTTTCTTTGGTATGGGAACAACATTGGATAACAACATGGGATAACGAGCCACTCGAATTACTTTGGCTTCAAGTTGTTTCATGATTTCCTCTTTAATTTTAATACTTACATCAGTTTTAAACTTCCTCAACTTTTGTTTGACAAGAGGGAATGCGGGGTCAGTTGGCAATTTGTGAGCCACTAATTCAGTGCTTAAACCAGGCATATCATCATAAGACCATGCAAAAACATCCTTATAATCAATTAATGCTTGAATCATTCTATCTTTTAGCTGTGGCAAACATGTACATTGATTTTACTTTCCCTAACATCTTCTTGATTCTCTAGATTTATTGACTCAGTCTTATTCAAATTAGGATTTGGTTTGTCTTCAAACTATTCCAACTCTTTGCTTATTTCTTCTAGTGCTTGTTCTTCATCATATTCCGCATCCTGCTTCATTACATCTTGATTAGTTTGGATTTTAAGATCAGGCTAAAATTCCGCATGCATGTCATGTCATTAGAATCAGCATAAAGAGAACTGTATATAAAAAAAAGAAAAAGAAAATATATTAGACACGAAACAAAAGGGACATTGCATTTCATTAAATAAAAAGATAGAACGGTTTAAGCATAGATGCCAACATAACATAAACAAACTAAAATCTGAATTACAACCCTAAAATAACTCAGATAAATAGAAAGAAAAACAAAATAAACTACCAAAACTCCCTCCTAACGAGGAGAGGAGTGACTTTCCAATTATTGAGTCGGACGGCTGGACCTATGAATTGCACATCTACCATACTGGTGCCTTCTCCTGCTTCAACCATATCTACTTTAATAAAAAGGTTCTGGCAGTTATCAACCAATTCAACTTCAAATTCCACATGCTTTGTGACACCGCTCTTAACAAATGATTCACTGAGTAGTGGCTTGGGCGAGGGAGTGACCATGTTTCCTTTTTCCTTCCCTTGGCTTTCTTCAGATCTTCAGCCGTAGGCTTAAATCCCAGACCAAACATGCCTACATTCTCACTCGGACATATGGGATGAACTATACTATGCAGAGACGCTCCCAAACCCTTTCCTGGATCAAATTCGTATTTCCAAAGTTCACTCACCATCATGATAGAAGCCAAAGACAATTGTGGTCCCGGTATAACCTGTCTTTCAAGGATACGATTCACTGGCACTGTATCAAAAATTTGATAGAAGAATGTCTCCTCTACATTATTTGCTTCAATAAGAGACAAGGGAGAATCTTCGCAGACAGACAAATCTCCTTCACCGTGAATAACCACTTCTTGCCTATCATGCTCAAACTTAATTATTTGGTGCAGCGTAGATGCAACCGCCTTGGCCTTGTGGATCCATGGTCTTTCCAACAATAGATTTTAAGAGGAGTCTATATTCAATACTTGAAACTCTATGGTGAATTCAACAGGCCCTATGATCAACATTAGTTCTATTTCGCCAATGAAGTTTGATTTCGCACCATCGAAAGCCCTGACACATACATTGTTGGGCTTGATCCTCTCAGTACCAATATTCAACTTTTGCAAAGTAGAAATAGGGCAGATATTTGCACCTGAACCTCCGTCAATCATAACATGAGTGACGTAGAAATCTTTACACTTCACTGTAATGTAAAGGCCCCGGTTATGCCCTGTACCTTCAATAGGCAATTCATTATCAGAAAAGTCGATCCGATTGACCTCAAAGATTTTTCCGACCATTTTCTCAAGCTGATTTATTGTAATCTCCCCAAGAACATTTGCTTCATTTAATACCTTAAGTAAAATATCACGATGCTCCTTGGAGTGCAACAACAAAGATAAGAGGGAAATTTGAGCAGGGGTTTTCTTCAACTGGTCTATTATTGAATACTCTAGCAATTTCATCTTTTTCAAATATTCTTTGGCTTCTTATTTGGTGATAGGCTTTTTATTAGATGACAGTCCACTGACAATTGGCTTAGACTTTCTTAAACTTTTAGGCACGAAGCATCTTCCTGACCTAGTCAAACCCCCTACCTCATCTACATCCTCCACTACTTCTTTCCCATGATAGGTCATCACAGTCTGCCCATAATTCCAGGGAAACCTTTTTGTATCATCTATCGGAGGTTGGGTCACCGGTTTGAGGACAATAGGCGCTGCCGGTGCTCCTTTCACCACAAGATGGGCTTACTCGGAGCTCCTACCAGTGTCAACATAGGTTTATCCTGACTTAAATCAACATACCTTCTGGCACCTTGCACAATGATTAGGGGTTTCTTTGTGCTTTCTTGGGCTTTATCTTCTCTCATTCCTTCCTGGCTCAATGACATTGCTTTCAAAGACTCTACTATATTCACCGATTTCTCCTCAATGGTCTACATCTTGACGACAGGCTTATAACACCTTGACGACTCTTTCCTATCATATATCAATTCTAGCATATTGGTTTCAGCATAGATTGGTAGGGGATTCTCGTTAATGTTTGGACCCTCCGAGGCCTAGAACAACATCTAATTTGTGTCTATTAAATCTTGGAAAGCTCTCTTTAAATGCTAGCATTTCTCGATATCATGTCCTGGTATGTCAGAACAGTACGCACACCTTAAAGAATAATCGAGACTCCTCGGCGATGGATTTGAAAGCCTTTCTTGAATTGGGCTTAAGACCTTTAACTTTCTCAACCTATCAAACAAGCTAGCATATGAATCGCCAAGAGGTGTGAATTGATTTTTGACCGCCTTCTCTTTCTTATACTTGAGCCTAGGTTAAAAACCGAGTCTGGAGGGGTTTTGGTAATTTGTTGGAGCGAATGGGCAATTTTGTAGGGCTTGCGCGCATCATTGTGGGTAAGAAGGGGTTTGGGCATATAGTTGTGCGCTATATACTGGGTACGGGGGTGGTGGAATAGAATATAAAGGGTGAAGGGTAGTAATGGTGGGGAGGAATATATGTAGCTTAGGCATAGACTTAGGCTTGGGATTGGGGATAGGGGCGAGGTGGTCTTCTGGATAGGAATGGATTCCAGCTATGACAGTCGCCACGTCCTCTTTCTTCTTTTTACCTCCGAATGAGCCAGATCCACCTTGAATCGCTTTTATGTTGGCTTTCAAAGTGGCAAAAGTCACTATTCGGCCGGTCTTGATTCTGTCCTCTATCATCTCCCCCATTTTGAGGACTTCAATAAAAGACTTTCCCATTGCCAGAAGTAAATGTTGAAAATAGGTCTCATACTGTGCCTGAATAAAAACCTCTACCAACTTACTTTCTTTTATTGGAGGCTTTACCGTGGCGGCCTGTTCACGCCACCTTATCGCATACTCTCTAAAACCTTCAGTGTTTTTCTTCTTCATGTTGACCAAGGATTTTTCGTTCGGAATCGGTCGATGTTATACTGAAAATATTGCACAAACTCAGAAGCTAAAACATCCCACCTATTCCACTTGCCGATAAACCATTCTGAAGCCAGATCAAAAAGACTCTCGCCAAAGAAAGCCATGACCAGCTCTTCCCTTTCTCCTACAGCCCTCAATTGGTTGCAATAACGTCTCAAGTGTACCACGGGATCACCGTGCCCTGAATACTTCTCGAACTTGGGCATTTTAAAACCAAGGGGAAGGTTGATGTCTGGGAACATGCAAAGATCTTTATAGGAAACACTCTTATAACCTCCGGTTCCCTGCAAATTCCTTATGGCCTGTTCTAAACTTTTCAACTTCCGTGCTATGACTTCCTGTTCCTCTGTTGCGACAGGTTTCTCTATATCAAATGGAAATGCAGGTGGATGAGTGTACCCATACGGTTCATTCATTCTCAAAGTAGGCTCCGGGGTATAATACCGACTATCTAGAACCTTCAATACTGGCTCACTGGTAGACCTAGAAAGCCCCATTATCAAACGCACAGCATATGTGGCAGCTTTCGGTGGTGGCGGAGCCATGAATACCGGTGTGATAGGTGATGCCGGCTGAGCATTGGTTCTTGATTGGGGAGCTACCAAGGGCACACCAGAACTGCCAGGATTAATGTCACGGAGTGAATCCTGGCGCGTGCTCAGGTGACTCATTAGGAGCAGAGAATTGCGCCTGAGAGAGCGGTGGGCAATTAGAGATATTCCCAAGACCTTCAGCGAGCGGAGGAGGAGACATTCCGCTGGCCCATGCTCGGTGCAAATCTATCAATTGTTTCCTGAGCCTTACTACCTCATCATTGTGTTCTGAACTTTCTTCCCTGTGATCCTAATCTGGGTCAATGAGCGAATTTTCAATCTCCCTGCTAGCCATGGTGAGCTTTGCTTTGGATCTAGTGAAGTATGGGTGAATAGCCAGAGTGCTGCAAACCTACCACTGTTATCTGAAAGAAAATTGTTCATCAAAGACGACATCCGTTAGGATTAGGGCACACAACAAGCATGGGAATCACATTGGTAAAATTATCCTAAATTCATGTTCATTTCTACCAGCTTTTGAGGGTAGAGAGGTCATTTTAACATCATCCTGATTTTTAGCTACACTTATTATTATTATTATTATTATTATTATTATTATTATTATTTTGCCCTTCTTTCCATCTCTCTTTTTTTTCGTATCAATCTCTATTCTTTACCTTTCTTGTCTCATCATCCTTTCTTTCTTTTTTTCTCTTGCTATCTACCTTTATTTTATCATTCTTTATGGCTTTTGCTTTTCTTTTAAAAAAATGAAAAACAATGAAACAAAATGATTAGATCGAACCCAAAAGTAGGTTGCCTACGTATCATGTTATACATGAATCAGATCTTGCATAGTTCGGGAAGCATATGCATAAACATTACATAATTGAAGTTTTTTTGTTTTTTTTTTTCGCAAAAACGAAAACAAACAAACAAAAGAAAGACATAACCTCATAACATTTTGATGAAAGAAAGAAAAAAAAACATGCAACGAATTTAGGACCGCTTTAAAAACTAAACAACAAATACAAAATAACATTCTAGACCCCTAAGACGACATACGTGAAATTACTGATAACGACCCTAATACCAAAAACAACTTGACTTCGACTTAAAACAGACGCCACCCTACAATGACAGAAACATAAAAGACTCAAATTGAATAAAGATAAGAAACGCTCTTTCAGACTGGTGCTTTGCGTGATGACGAGATGGACCTGCCTGTGAAGTTCTCTTTCTCCCATTCAAACTTTGTAGCATGTCCTGCAAAGACACCCTGATATTAGGGAAGAAGCTTCGGGCCCGTATTCTTGCCTCACGAGGATTGCAATTAGAAAGATTGTTTTGACACCAATCTACAATCTTGAACAAATCTACTAACTGAACTCTCAGTGTCTCCACTTTGGACCCCACACTTTCATCCTGATGGTTGTCAACTATGCATTCTTCCTGTATTCTCCCTCTAAGTTGTGTTGGTAAGGTTTGGCTGATACCCCGAGGGATAGATTGAAGCCAGACCCATATCCCTGAGTGTACCCTGATTATCCAAACTTTCTTTGAGTTGTCCACACCTAGCTTTGTTGCATGCTTCCCAAATTGCTCGTACTTGCTCTTACCTAAGGCTTGGTCCTTGAAGTACTCAACATCCTTCATAAGATCCACTGCTGGTGGCACGTCCTGCAGCCTACCCAATTGGCGCATTACCCTAGAAGGACTGTATGTTCTAGTGCAATTGAGCCCTAATATAACTAAAAAGAGCTGCGTCTGACAACCAAACAAGATTATCTTTGGTCAAAGCCACAGATAAGTCCACAAAATGTTATCCCTGGTTCTTGACTCAAGAAATTCAATCCAAGCATCGACTCCCACGGGTAGCAAGAATTTATCTAAACGCAACCTGAAGTCCATGGATTTCACTCAATTGGGAATACAATGATCAACCACGTCTAGTCTAACTAAAGAAGGGGCATGCATATGCTCCATCATCCATAACTGCAATATCAGGTTACTGCCTTCAAAAAATTTCATCCCCCCTTTACTTCGGTTAAAGCCTTATATATTTATGTTAAGATCATGGGTATGAGAGTGAACCTGCCCTTTTGATCAACGACCTTCCCCTTTTGAATAGTGCCCTTGTCATTTTGATCCTTATGAAATAGAGCCATCACCACAGATTGCAAATGGGTATTAATACGTCTTTCTTCTAGTGGAAACACTAAAATACCTAACAAAGCGAGGGTGAAGACTTCAAGATGGTTTCTCTCCCACTTCTCCTTAGTCATATGAAATTCATCCCAAAAGCAATCAAAACCTTCTGAGGACCCAAATCTAGCGAATAGAAAGTCTAAAGAAATCCATGATTGATTCAGACAACCCAAATATCCGTTATTACTCTTCAAACAACACCCTTGTAGAAACCTATTTCCCGAGTGATTCCGAGCTCGGATCATACTTTTGTCAATATAAGGCAAATGAAGCAAACCAGATAATTCTGCCAACTTAGGCGTCATTTCACACTTTCCGAACCTAAACACCAAGTTACTAGGATCCCAAAAGTTCAGCACAACATCTATTAGGTTTGGACGGGGTAGGACATGCAGAAGTTTCGTAAGATCACCTAATACCTTAAATAGCTCTTTCTGGTCAGCGTGGTTGAACGTGCTCCACCACTTTATTAACTTTTTGGGCACTTTGGAAACCATCAAGACTCTAGACCCTGTAGGCTTCATCCTGTAATAACAAGCCAAACTTACAACTCAAAAATTCAAAACAAGACAAGGAATTCCCGACCCTCGGGATTTTATCTTAGAAAAAATATTGTGTGACATAGAGGGACAGACCGACATATAACTCAAATTCACCAAACAGTACCGCCGAATGAAATCAGCCTACTTGGCTAGAATTAATTGACAACACTAGATTACGAGAAGTAAAACCCAGGCTAAGACTAAAACAAAGGCCAAAAAATAAAAATTAAAATTACCGGATCCACCGAGGGTTGCCTACATATCCCGCCCCAAGGGACGGGAATCAGGTACGCGTAGTTCATCCAGATTGGACAATTAATGATTAAATAATAGGATAGACCCTGACTTAAGAGATACGACCAAAGACAGATGATGAACCATGTTAGTAAAATCTTTTGAGTTTTCATTTTGATATTTCACAGAAAAATGACATCAACAACTATGAAAAAAACATCTTTTTGATATTTTCGTTATACGAAACGTAAACAATTTATAACACCTCTTTTTTCGTATTTTCTTTTATAGACACATCCTATGAATGAAAAAAAACATTTTTGACGTTTTCGAATTGTGAATGCATGCTAAACGAGACAAAGGAAAATCTTTTTGATGTTTTGGAGAAAATGAGTGCGAAAGGTAAAAAAAAAAGTCCTTTTGAATTTTGGAATTGTGAAAATAAAATCCATAAAAAACTCTAAAACTACGAAACTCTCTTTTATTTATTTTTTTTGTTCTTTTTTTGTTTTTTTTTTTGAACTTACGGTACTTTGAGAAGACAAATGCGAAACGTAAAAAAAATCTTTTTGAGACACTCCTTTTGATTCATTCTTTTCGACTCACTTTTTTCTATTTTTTTTCTTTTTCATTTTTTGCCTACGCACTTTACTCCTAACAAATGTTTTTTTTAAAATCAGTTGTCAAATGACCACGTTACCCTTAAAGATACAACAGTTACCACATAGGGATGCTTTAGAGGTGTGTCTCCTACAAAGGGCCATATGGGTCCCGCTAGGTCTCAGTATTATGCACATAAGCATGACCTAAAAGCTGACCTACATTATGGTTCACTAACAAGGCTGTTCAGGGGAGCGTATGGTCGATAGTGGCTGCTTTGCTTTCCACCTACTCCATAACACCGACGGCTCCCCCCCTAAAATAAGGGTGATTCAACTAGAGGTTGTTTACAACACGTGTACAACGGACTTGTTGCAGAAAGAAGGCCTGGGGGTAGACACATGATGCCAGATATAAAAACGGTAACACATAGGATAAATACTGTACACAAAGAGCACGAAAATGCACAACACTCATAACAATAACACAAACAATAATCACAAACAATGTTTATACACCCATAATGCCAAACAAAGCCGATACGACTCCAAAAATAAGCTCAAATTCTGAAATGGTCCCCAACAGAGTCGCTAGAGCTGTCACACCCATTTTTCTAACCCCCCAAAAGATTCAGTTTTAAGTTCGAAAGGGATTTTATTATTAAAGTGACAAAGATGAAAATTTATTTCAAAAAAGGGATATTTACATTTTTTATTCAGCGTCTCCACTTGGCATAATCCGGTGTGCCAAGTCACCATAGGAAAATCCTTTTTCAACACCATTTGACTCTTTAAACTGGTTTGAGAACAGAGATTCCGGTTAAGGAATTCTATTGACCAAGGGGAAGGTATTAGGCATCCCTTGATCCCGTGGTTTGACCACAGTCGCTTGGTGGAGGGTATCGACTAATTTGTCACTACGATGTACAAACCACACAAAAACATGTAAGACAATCAAACAAACAAACAAAATAAAAGAGATCCAAAATATAGTGTCCAGTTCGAGTTATACAATCCCAAAATAGAAAAAATACAAAAATGTAAATCCTATTCTAAACTAATCCTAAACTAAGCTCCAATGCCTCACCCGATGCCTCGGGACTTCCTCGCGAACGTCCTCCAAGTACAAGATACTTCGGGGCATTCCCCGGATAAATCAATACAAATCCCTCGAGGCATCCCCGGCCAAATGAATACATTTTTAGTGAGGGAAAATAAAACTATTCAACAAAATTTCAAACATTCCACAGAATTTCCAACATTCAACTGAAGCCACAAATTCTTAACTTTGCCTACCCAAACTATGTTTGCCTAAACCAATCGACGTATCAAGATACTACCAAGTTTGATTAACGTTCATTTCAAGTCAAACAACCAATGAATCAAACTAACCAAAATTTACCAATTATGTCAAGTTTTCAATTCTCTCTCCCCCTAATTAATTCACGATTCAAAACAACTAAAGATTCACCACCAACACAGATCAAGCAAGACATAACACGCAATTAGATGCATCCGAATATAATGAATAATGAACTAATAGAAAGAGGGAATAGGATTGGACCTCAATTCGAAGATTTTGAAATTCAATAATATTTCAATGAAAGGATAGAATCCATATCCGAAAACCTCGAACCGAACCTCAACAGTGACGAACTCCAACTCTCAAGGTTTCTTTTATTCAATCAACTTGAACCGGTTTGAACCAGTTTCAATAGCAGAGAGAACCTCGGGAACTAATTAACCTCAACCTCGAACTCAACAATTGAACAAAACCAAAACCAAACTAATTTCCAATCAAAATTGAACAACCCATTTTATATTTTTGTTGGTCCTCGTCGGGATCGGAGGACAATGGATTGGGTATTTTGATTGGACGCCGACTTCACTATTTTCGGCGAGATTCGAACTCGTCGGAGCTCCTATGACCTTGGTGATGATGAGCTCTAGGCATAAATCTGGTGGAAGCACTGTTTTCGGTGAGAGCCCACCGGCAAAAGGGTGTTACTCGCTAGTTTTGGTCGTTTTTAGATGTTAATTCGATATCTGGTGAGATCTGGTCGCCGGACTAACCTTCACTATTTCTCTCCCTCACTCACCTCTCTCGATTTTACTATTTTCTCTCCACTCTCCCTCAATCTCCGATCTTCTCTCCCTCATCTCTATCCCTCTCTCAAATCTCTCTAATCGAAACCCCCAATTTTTTATTTCACACTTCTCTCACTGTTCTCTCCCTCAAGCTCTCTTCTATCCCATTTTTTCCTCCAATCTGGTGTATTTGTGTTTGATGCGTGCGTAGTAGTTTTTCGATGACCCTCTCCTTTTCCGGTGAAGTTTTTGTGCGTGTATCTATATTCTCTAGTTATTGTGTGTGATATGTGAATATGGTGATGGAGATTTGAGGTTTCTGGTGAGAATGAGAATTATGTGGTAGTGGGGAAGGGTAGGTGGGGTAGTGAGGTGGGGGTAGGGGTAGGGTATGATGTGGTTTATTTTAATTGGGTAGGTTGTTAGGATGTTAAAAAGAATAAAAGTTTGTTAGGGATTTTGTTATTTTTGTCATTTTATGGAGGGTATAATCATGTGGGTAAAGGTGTATGCTAAAGTGAGGTAAAAAAAATGAATAAAATTGGACTTGGGAGGGACAAAATTAGGTGTCTAAAACTATTGGCTGTCAATTGCCATCTGCATTATTGCTAGCTTTTGTCATCTGGAGGGCTATATATCTTCAGAGTCCCAAACCCTCGACTTCCACACCATCTTAGCTATCTAGGGTCATGCCCTCAGTAATGCTTTTATAAAAATCCTATTATTTCATATTCTTCATCATAAATTATTAAAGAAATAGTCTTAAAGCTTTGATACTTCTTCAAAAAAAAGAATCTAGCCGCCAACTATGTAGATAAGCATTAATTGGAGTTTGTAATTACCCTTAATAAATGTTTTTTATATTTGATAAAATTGCAATTATAGGTAATAATCTTTTTCTCAAAAAAAAAAACCTTCATTATTACCTATTTTGGTAAATTTAGAAGTCGAATAAAGTTCTAAACTAATACAATATTTTTTTTCTTTTGGCTGTCAATTAAAGGGTCGTTTAATTCTTTGTTTTAGTATACAATGTTTTTTTTAAAGAAATATTAGATTACGTCAAGACGTCACAACTATACATTCCCCACATGTTTGCACCATACTGTATTTAATGTGATTGAACTATTTATAACATTTAAGTAGAAGTAGAAGGTATGTAAGTTTTGTCTACGTTATACTCTCTGCGAGACCCCACCTATGACTATGAGACAACAATCTCTCTATTTATTCAATATATGCATAAGTTTTTCCTAAGTTATACGCTCCTCATAAACCACCGGTGAGATTACATTAATCTATACCATATTTGATCAGATTAATATTTTGACCAACTAATAAATATGTATAAAAAACCTATCAAAATTTTCTTACTTTAAATTGTCCAAATTTTACACAGATTCAACTTTTGTGACTACTTCGAGTGTATCGCTAGAGTGATTATCAGATTCATAGTCATATATTTGAGATCGAGTTGTTGTGCTAACAATTAAGCATAACTACTGTTTTCTGGATCTCTGGTTCCTTGCATTTCTTGTTTTCACCATGGTATTTCTCTAAGATTTTCTTCATTTCTCATTGTATCTTCAGTAGATTTTCTCTTTGATTTTTCTGAAATTTGGCAAAGTTATAAGTATTTCTGTGACTGTCATTGTGTTTTCTTGTAGTACTTCTTATTTTAGTTGTAAAAGTACTAATAAGGGGATATATCATTTACTTGCTTTAGAACCATGGTGTTCGGGCCAGTTTGTGTGCTCCTAGATTGATTCAACAGAAATATAACAAAGTAAACATCGGAAGAAGGGAAGGGGATTCATATCTATTATATGCACATGAAAGAAATTTTGACCTTATATACAACAACATACCTAGTTTAAATCCTACAAGTGGGGTAGGGTATACACAAACCTTGCTCCTATGTTGGGAGGCAAAGAGGTTGTTATTGATTGATCCTAAGTTCAAGGAAAAGTATATCAAAACTAATAGAAAAAGAAATAACATAAACGAAAAAATCTTGGCAAATACTATATAGAATTTTAATCTTGTACATACAATATAACTTTTCCCGTTACACTATCCCCAATGCCGCCTATTTGTACCAACACAAGTACTAGCTAACTATCTCCACCAAGGCTTGAGCAAATCAGATGAAATCACAAATCATGCGGTGTTTTTGTGTCCCTTGGCTTTTGAACATTAGACCTCATAGGTCTCAATCTATTTCATTGACCAATAGGCCTCACCTTTGAGTGAAATATCATGGATATATTTATTGATTACCATAGGGAGCAAATGTGTATCCAATTCAGTCTCCATTAATAACTTACTCTAGAAAACACATTTTACTTGTGGATTTTTTTGTTAAAACTTCTTTTTCATTGTTTAGAGTACATGGATTGTTTGCATTATTTGTATATTACTTTGCATACGACTATTAATAATTGTTTTGCCATGTTTTGCAGGATACGATATGTCTAATTAAAGGGTGTCAAACTGGCTGGGTTGACCCGGCCCTACCCAGCCCTACTCGGCCCACTTAGGAAAATAGGTCCAGTTTGATCTGGCCCGGTCAGCCCACGGGCTGTAGGGTACCGGGTCCCAGGCCAGATTATTTTTGTTTTTGGATTCGATTAACCCAGCCCAAACCAGGCCCGGTCCAAGCCCGCCGGTTAATCAGCCCATTTTTTTTTAAATCAGTTTTTTGCCTATTGGGTCCAACGGCTATATTACCGTTTGGGCCCTAAAAATGGCTAATTGGCCATTTTTAATTAATTTTTTTTTCAATTAAAATATTTTTTTAAACCCAAAAAAATTCCTATAAATAACCTACACTTTCAAATCATTTTCCACACAATTTTTCATTCTCTCAAATCTCAATTCTCAAATATTCTATATATTTTCTAAAGTGCTTACTTTAATTTTTTAATTTTGCGATTACAAAGTACGATTGGAAGGTTCTAAAGTCGCAACCTTCGGATACTTCCAAAATTTGGTATTGTCGTTCCATCTCTTACGTTTAATTTTTATTTAGTGTGTTAATTGTTGAATATTTAATTTTATTATATTTGTTTATTTTGATTTGTTTTAGTTTAATTTATATTATGGATAAATTAAGAAACCTTGTTACTAAGGTGTTAAAATTTTTTCTCCCGGAAGTGGTAGTGGTAGTAAAAAATGAATTACTAGAGGTAGAGGTACTTCAAGTAGTAGACATACCCGTGTGCCTCTGGCACCACTTAGTCAACTTTTTGAGGAAGAAGTAGGTGTACCTTTAAGTGTAGGTGCCCACGATATGAACTATGTAGAAGCTCTGAAAAATTACGGTATAGAAGAAAAAACAAAGCAGATGTGGTTAATTTAGACGAAGATGATGAAAATATTGGTGAGACACCCGCAGTAGGAAATGCTAACGTTAGATCCAAATCGGTTAATCTCCCTCCCCGTCCTCCCCATGCCCCAAGAGCTCGTAAACCAACTAGTATTGCATGACAATTTTTTGAATGTATATCAGATATTGAGGTGCAATGCTATATTTTTCAACAAATATATAAGCATAAAAGAGGAGGCAAGCAAGGGGGTACGGGTACGTTAATGAGACATATAAGTGACAGTCACGAAAAAGAGTTAAATATTACACGAGGTGGTGCGGATGTTCGTGGGCTAATGCAAACTAGAATGGACCCAGCAACCGGTCTGGTAATGAAGGAGTATAATAAATTGAGGAACCGGGAAGAAATAGCTAAAATGGTAGCTATGAGTTGTTTGCCTTTTAGTTTTTCTTCTTCTGATGTCTTTATTCATTATATTCAAGCAATTTATAATCTTATGTTTAATGGTATTCCTAGAACTATTTGTGGGGCCGATATTTTTAGACTTCATTCAGTATATTATTTTTATTTATCAACATTGTTAAAAAATATTCAATGTAAAATGTCCCTAACTTCTTATCTTGGTCGTGCTGTAAATAAAAATGATTATTTAACCATTACTTATCATTGGATAGATAGTAATTTTGTTATGCAAGAACATATTCTTGCTTTTTTATATGATGAAGATCGTAAACATACTGGAGATTTTATTGCAGATTCGATTGTTAAAGTTGCAGAATTTTACGGTATTAAAAATAAAATCTTATGTATTGCTTTTTATAATGCTTCTAACAACAAGACTGCTATAACAAAGTTAAAATCTACGCTATCTCCGCCGTTACCAGAAATTTTTCATGTTAAATGTTCTTGTCATATATATAATTTAGTTGTAAGAGATGGTCTTGAGTTTTTTGAACTTTATATTGAAAATTTTTGGCTTGCCATTGGTTTTATTCAAGGAAATAATAGTAGAAGAAGAATTAAAGACTTTAAACTTAAATGTGAACAAAATGAACCTGCACCGATAGTGATGTCTGAAGAATGTGATACTAGATGGAATGCTACGTATAATTTTTAAAAACTTGTTATAAATATAGAGTTCCTATTACACTATCTTTTACCAACATTGTGGTTCTTTTGCTGATTCTACCCACTGCATGCTACATGATTCTGACTGGACTGTAATTAATGATCTTGTTAAGTTTTTGAAAAAAATTTATATGGCTACGGTTGAATTTTTTGGTGTTTATTATCCTACTGTTTGTAATATTTTGGCATATATAGCTGATATTTCTGGTTTGCTCAAAGAATATAAAAATAAAGAAGGTTACAAAGAAGCAGTTGGTGCCATGTTTGCTAAATTTAATTTTTTTTTTCGATTCTCTCTATTTACTTGGTTGGTGCTATGCTAAATTCGTGCATGAAATATAATACTATGTGTCACTTTAGTACTCTTATTTATGCTAACTTAGAAATAAATACTAACAATGATTCTGATGATGAAGAACAAGAAAAACCTGATTTGTGGATGGCTATGGCCGATGCGAATGATTACATAGATAAATAATATAATCACTATGCTGATTTAGTTGTGCCAAAAAATATCACTCCAACTGTCGCTCCTCGTCCTCCTGAGGAACCATCATCTTCTAAAAGGCCGGCATATAGTGGTTTTTCTTATCACTTTTATGATTTACCTTGTTGGAACTATGTTGACGAGGGAGCTTACGTATCAACTTACCGAGAAGAGCTGAAGTATTATCTCCGATCACCGCTAGAGGATCGCAGACGATGGATCAACATGTTGGATTGGTGGAGGAATAATGAAGAACAATATCCTGTGCTTTCAAGATTAGCTAGAGATATCCTGAATGTTCCAATGTCAATCGTTGCATCAGAGAGCACTTTTAGTCAGGGACGACAACAACTTGGAGACAACCGATATTCATTGGGAAGCAATGCAATGAATGTTCTAGTTTGCCTTAGAGATTGGATTAGTGCAGAACGAGGAATCAAGAAATGGAAGTGGAGCCGAACGACGAGCAGAGACTTGAAGAAATTATGACTTCACGGGAGAACTCAGTAGAATCAAGTCCAATGCATGGTTTTGCCTCCGTTGACTTTGACTATCCTATGCAAGTTTCCGTTAATATTAACATGAATAAGTTAGAAAAAATGATGCAAAATTTGTAGATTTTTCATCCATGTAAATTATAAAATTTGAATCATTTTGCAATCAATAAAACTCAACATTCATTCACTCCTTAGTCCTTACTTTGTAATTTTTTCCATTTAATGATTTAAATTAAATTTTTGGTTTAAATTTAATACTTAGTTTTAATATATTACTAATTTACTATAAATTCTTATTAATTTATTATATTAAGTAGCATATGTTTTATTTAAAGAAGTACATATATTTTATATGTGTACGTATATATTGAATGGTACGTATACATGTGTATATTTTTTATAAATTAGCATACAACTATATATATATAGTGTGTATATATTGTAGTATATTTTATTTAAAGTAGTACATATAATTTGAATGGTACGTATATATGTGTATATATCTTCTATAGACGTATATATTTAACATATATATGTGCATATGTTTTATAAATTAGTGTATAACTATATATATAGTGTGTGTATATATTGTAGTATATATATATATATATATTATAGTATATTTTATTTGAAGTAGTACATATATATCGAAATGTACGTATAAATGTGTATATATCTTCTATAGACGTATATATTTAACGTATACATGTGTATATGTTTTATAAATTATTATATATATCATTATATTGTAGTATATATCTTGTAGAATATGTTTTATTTAGAGTAATATATATATTTAACAAACGTATAGTTGTATACACGATTACATATGGAATTGTGTATATGTGTATATATTTTTTTAAATTCTAATGTAGTATATACTATATATATAGTGTATATATATTATTTAAATT
>NW_025826706.1:684277-697680 GCF_002878395.1 Capsicum annuum | reverse complement strand
TTATAAATTATTATATATATCATTATATTGTAGTATATATCTTGTAGAATATGTTTTATTTAGAGTAATATATATATTTAACAAACGTATAGTTGTATACACGATTACATATGGAATTGTGTATATGTGTATATATTTTTTTAAATTCTAATGTAGTATATACTATATATATAGTGTATATATATTATTTAACGTATTTAAAATTTATATAGGTGGGTATATACAGTGTATATTGGGGAATTTATTTTTTTCTGTTGATCGGTTTTGACCAGATTTTTAATTGGTTTTGATCGGGTTTAGGTGGGTTGGACCGGATTGGGTTAAGTGGGCTGATTCAGGATTGTTTTTAAAAAAATTATCGTTGAGCCTGGAACCGGCCCGGCCCATTTAACCAGGCCAAGATCCGGACCGGCCCACAACCCGGCTAACATTCACAGGCCGGTTCCGCGTTGACCCAACTTGGACCACTTGACACCCTTAGTCTAATTTGTGGTGACAAAGGTTACTCGAACGCACTTGTTTTTTTGTGTCTCTGGAAGTGGTTGTACATCGGTACGTTAGATTGTTACTATTAATGATGTAGTTGTATTTCACCTCATTCACTAAATGATATATTGCACCAAGAGTATATATACAAAGATAGACACAAAAGGCCAAGAGCAGATCCCTGAGTTCATGCCTTTTACCTAAATATTTGACTATGTATATCTGCCACAAATATAATAACTAATATTCTCTGACAAATATCTTGATATTGGTATACTATCTTACTCTCTTCACACTCCCCCTCAAGATGAAGCATACATGTCATATGCTCCGATCTTGCCATAACTGTATCCAATCCGAGCTCATCTAAGGGACTTATTAAGAATATCTGCCAGTTGGTCATTTGAACCGATGAATCTGGTGGCAATGCATCCAGATTCAATTTTTTGCATAATAAAATGACAGTCTACCTATATATGCTTCGTTCTTTCATGGAAAACTGGATTCGAGGTAGTATGTAGGGCAGAGTGATTGTCACATATAATTTCATCAGTTTGAATTCAACACATTTTAGCTCTTGGAGAAGTTGTTTCAACCAAATAAGTTTGCATATAGCAAGGGCCATAGGTCGATATTCAACTTCTGCACTATATCTAGAAACAACATCTTTCTTCTTACTTTTCCAAGAAATTAAATTGCCCCCAACCATGACACAATACCCAGAAGTAGAGCGTTTGTCTGTTGGAGAACCTGCCCTATCTACGTCAAAATATCCAACAATGTCTGTGTGACCTTTGTCTTCATTTAACAATCCTTGTCGTGGAGGCTTTGATGTATCAAAGAATGCTAATTACTGCATCCCAATGATATTTTCATGGATCTTGGAGAAAATAACCATGCTTACTTCAAATGATATATCCGGGCGTGTGATAGTAAGATAATTCAATTTACCAGCCACTCTTTTATATCTACCAGGATCTTTTAGAGGCTCCCCCAGTCTAGGGATGAGTCTGGTGTTTGGATCCATAGGAGTGTTAATAAGTTTGCAATTTAAAATGCTTGTCTCTTCTAATATATCTAAAGCATAATTTCTTTGTGAGATAGCAATACTTGTATTGGATTTTGCTATCTCAATTCCCCAAAAATACTTTACCTTCCCCAAATCTTTGGTTTGAAAGTGACGGATCAAATGTTACTTCAGCGACGATATTCCTTTTGGATCATTTCAAGTTATGACAATGCCGTCAACATAAACGACCAGATAAATGACTTTTTCTATACCATTATGTCGATCAAAAACAGAGTGGTCTGCTTTAGTTTGAGACATCCTAAAATGTTGGACAACAAAATTAAATCTACTAAACCATGCTCTTGGTGATTACTTGAGGACATATAGAGAACATTTGAGATGACAAACTAAGTCTGACTCCACCTGAGCAACAAATCCAGGAGGTTGTTCCATACAAACTTCCTTAACAAGTTTCCATGCAAAAAGGCATTCTTAATATCTAGTTGATGAAGCGACCAATGATGCATTGCTGCCAAGGAGATAAGCAATCAGACAGATGTAATTTTGGCAACCACAGAGACCGTGGCACCATAATCAAGACCATAAATTTGGGTGTACCCTTTGGCAACAAGGCGAGCTTTTAGTGTATCAACTGTTCCATCCAAACCCACTTTGACTGTACAGATACATGTAATTCCAATAGTAGACTTCCCATCTGGTAACTGGACCAATTTCCAAGTGTTATTGGTCTATAAAGCATTCATTTCTTCGATTATAGCATCTCTCCACCCTGGATGTTCCAATGCTTCGCTAAGAGTCTTTAGTGTAGGTAAATTGGATAGGGTAGATACAAAGGTATAATATAACGGGGACAATCGATAATAACTTAAACAAATATATCTCTTTGATTGTTCATTTCAAGTAGTATGTATACCTTTGCGTATGAAATTGGTTGGGTCACCACATCTAATGAAGGCATAACGAGAGCTGAAGGAGCAAGAGATGAGTCATCAGGAGCTACCAATGCATCAGAACTAGTCATGCTATTATTATCATTGTTAAGAGGATGAGCACATTGGGTGTATACTTGAAGAGGAGGAGGAGGAGCGGTTTAGAGTTTTCTAAAATATTGACTTGTTGTATAGGAAGTATGGGTACTGGTAAAACTTGAAGAATTAAACTTTTGCTTGTAGTGCTAGTTGTAAAATAGGGAGATGTTTCAAAAATGACACACCTGCACTAATAAAATATTTATTTATTTTTGGATCATAGCATTTGTAACCTATTTGGTGAGGAGAGTATCCCAGAAAGACACACTTAATTGATTTAGGTTGGAGTTTTTCATTTCAAGTACTTTGATCATGGACAAAGCAAATACATCCTACCACTCTCAATGGTTGATGAAAAGGATTTTGACCTGGAAAGAGAATTGAGTGAGGATTTTGTCGTTGCAACACTGTGGAGGGCATTTTATTGATCAAGTAATAAACAACAAGGTGTATAAGTAAAGTACGAGCAGTTTTGATGAGATGCCTTGATACGAGTACGACTTTGTAGATGGATATATTTTGAGCATGTCAAAGACAACCGAGAGAAGTCCCAAACTTAAGCAACTAAATTAAAAGTATAATTCATAAGCAACTGAATTAAAAGTATGAATCTATACAAATTTGCGGAAAATAACTCTTTTCTGAATATGAGAGATATAAAACTGAATTTACAAGATTACAACTCTGCTTTTACAACCAAAACTGAAATGGAATACATCAACCTCTACTGACTGTCTATGAAGCCTCTACTAGTACTGACTATAGGTAGCTGGGTCATGACTCCCGACTATCCTAACTCAATACGGCTGAATAAAGAAAATACAACACTTCTCGAACTGTATAACTAACTCAAACCCTTGAATCAAAAAGACTTATCACCTGCTGACTGGATTCCACGAACTGACTGGATCTGAAGATGTACACTATACCTTATACCTACATTACAAGAAAATGTAGCCTAACACACAGGGTGTGTGTGGGTCAGTACCATGGAAATGTGCCGAGCATATGGGGGTGCAATGCATATATAAAATAATATCTTAATATCATCACAGTTTATAAAAATTATGCATGTGATATAAATGACTCACTTAGCTTGAATTAAAATCATCATAATCATAAGAGAGTAAAATATATCGGGTGAAACATGTGAGTCATCATAATAAATCTCAATTCACTTCCATCTCGATTCCAAATCATCAAAGCAATCAAATCTCATAACAATTCTCTTTGGAATATATGTTCATTAAATCTTTTGAAAACAATGACTTTCTCAAACTCAGTCTTTCAAACAAATATGTTTTCATCTCAGATAGAAGAATAAGACTTTTCATATTCGATAGGATAATACACACACACATTGGGAGTCTCTCATAACCGGCATAAACCATGTGAGCAACATGGAGTCCAACGTCCAACCCACGTTGGGGAGAGCTGTCCTATCCTTGACATCGGAGTAGGACCTTAATCTTTATTCACTAGTGATCACTATATATAAATCAGCCTCAGGCTCACAACCTACGGGGGCACATAGTTCTAGGGAAGTACCAATCCTGCTATACCTCCCGCTCGATGCTAAAGACTACTCCTGGACTTAGCTCAGATCTTTTCAAAAGAAAATCCACTAATAAATATTTCAACAATTCACAACGGGAGCCATCATGCTAACCCTTTCATAATAAATCAATAAAAGTGGATTTCTTTTCTCATATCGGTTTAAAAAACAACCCTTTTTATGATCAAAAGGTCAAAGCTTCTTTATCATCTCAAATTATTTAAACTCAAGGTGTTTATAACACATGATTTTCTCAAAATAATAATCTCAAATAGGGTTCTAAAAACCCATACATTAATATCACCATAAAACCTTTCAAAGTTTCATACTTTCTGACATAAGCACAAAAATAATCACTTAAAACTTAAAATTTCAGATTTATAAGCATACATCTTGGTAAAGAAAATTAGCTTTGGGATTCAAATCTCATTGTGCTTATAGCACATAATTTCTCAAAGTACAATCCCAATTAGGACTCAAGGTCTCATACATCAAAATCATATTAAATTTTCTCAAGATTCATGCTTTTCATCATAAATATATATAACTTACTTTAAAATCTGAAAAATTCAGCTTTATGTACAAAAATGTCATCTCATTCAATTCAACTTCCAAAACATAGAGAGTATCATAATCTCATGTAAAACCATATAGGGTATAAATTCATGCTTCAAATTCAAATCAAAACATGTAAAATCATGTATATTCATAAAAGAAAAATCAATTTAGGAACAAGAACGAAAGGGTGTTCTTGTTGAAAAACCCCACATACCTTAAACTTGAAGCTTTTAATGAACTCTTGACCTTGGGGCTCTATTCATGAAAATAATGAGTGTTTCTTGTAGCCCTCGGAATGGGGATTCCGAATCTTGAAGAATTATTGAAAATTCATGGTTGTATCTTGAGATATTTGAATTTTTAGGTTGAAACCCTAATGAATATTCTTGGAGATTTTGAGAGAAAGTAAACTTATTTTGGTGTTATGGAAGTTTAATCCCGTGTTATAGACATAGATAGGGGTGTTTTTGGCACTTGGAAGTGAGGTATGCGGTGCAAAACCCATGGCAGAACTTAAGGTGTGCGTCGCACACCTTATGGCAGACATTTAAGTATGCCTCACACTCCCAATCTCACACATTTGATTGGGTGGTGCATTGCCCATCGCACACCCTTACTACCTCTCTTAAAAATGGGCATAACTCTTAGCTCGGGTATCAGATTTTTTCGAAATTGGTATTGTTGGAAAGATAATTCAATTATCTACAATTTGATAGGTATTGGGATGAAAAATTCAATGTTTATTAATATATATACACGTTTGAAGTTGACCTTTGTAGAATCAAATGTCAAACTTTGGATGAATCAATTGGTCTTAGCTCAACTTTGTTCTAGGTCATTGCTATGAACATTTTTTACCTCTAAACTACTCCATAGACTAGGATAATGATCATTCAACTTGTATTCACATGAGAATCACTTGTATTAGAGCTTAGACGTGCAGGAATGACAGTTAGAATTCTAGCACAAAAATACGGGGTATTACAGTAATCCAAGAGTCGAAATCCTAAATTGTCAAGCCGATGAATATGCTTCACCATATTCCTCTTTCCTTCCTCGACATGAGAAATAATTCTCATGGACAACCTGCTAAAGTGCCAACCACTATATTGGCTTTGCTCGGATGATAATGTAGGCTCATATCATAATCCTTCAATAATTCCAACCACCGCCTTTGCTTGAGGTTTAGCTCTTTCTGTGATAAAACATACTACAAACTTTTGTGGTCAGTAAATATATCAACATACACCCCATAAAGATAATGGTCCAAATTTTTAGTGCAAATACCACCACCGCTAACTCTAGATCATGGGTTGGATAGTTTTTCTCTTGCACCTTTAACTACCTAGATGCATAAGCCACCACCTTACTATGCTGCATAAGTACACACCCAAGTCCCACCCGAGACACATCAGCGTACACAACAAAGCCCTCTGTATCATCAGGAAGGGTCAAAACTGGTACAGTGGTCAACTTGTCTTTCAGTTTCTCAAAACTATTCTCACAAGAGTCAGACCACAAGATTTTTACCTTTTTATCTTGTAAGTGAAGCAACTGTGGATAAAAGTCTACAAACCTTCTATAATAATCTGCCAAACCCAAGAAGGCCCAAGAAGCTCTGGATGCCAGTTGGAGTTGTAGGTCTGGGCTATTTTCTCACTGCCTTAACCTTTTAGGGGTCAACCTTAATTCCCTCACTAGAAACAATATGCCCCAGGAAAGCAATAGCACTAAGCCATAATTCACACTTGGAAAACTTTGCCTACAATTCATGGTCCTTAAGAGTATGATGGACGATTCGGAGGTGGTTGGCATGATCCTCCTCACTCTTAGAGTAAATAAAGATGTTGTTGATAATGACTATGATGAACAAATCTAGAAACTGAAGAAACATCCTATGCATTAGGTCTATAAACACTATGGGGACATTAGTCAACCCAAAGGACATAACTAGGAATTTGTAGTGACCATACTAAGTTCGGAAAATGGTTTTGGGAATGTCAGCCTCTGTAATCTTCAACTGATGATACCCTGAACGAAGGTCTATTTTGGAAAAACATTTGGCACCTTGGAGTTGGTCAAAGAAATCATCGATTCTAGAGAAATGGTACTTATATTAAACTGTGACTTTATTTAGCTGATGGTAATCTAGGGACCCATCTTTATTACGTACGAAGAGTACTAGAGCATCCCAGGGAGATACACTAGGACGAATAAAGACTTTTTCAAGGTCTTTTAACTATTCTTTCAACTCTTTCAATTCTGCAGGAGCCATTCTGTATGGAGGAATAGATATAGGTCGGGTGTCCGATAATATGTCAATGTAAAAATCTATCTCCTAGCTGGTGGTATCCTACAGAGGTCATCAGGAAATACTTTCAAAAATTAATTAACTATAGGAACAGACTGGAGGAAAGGACTTTTAGTGCTAGAATCTTTGACCTGAAGAAGGTGATACAAACAACCCTTTGATATAAGCTTATGGGCATAAGATAAGATATGAATTTCCCCTGGGTTCTAGAGAATATCCCTCCTACTCTATCATTGGCTCATTAGGAAAAGAGAAGGTGACCTTTCTAGTTCTACAGTCTAATATGGCATAACATTAATGGAGCTAATCCATCCTTAAAATAGCATCAAAATTAGTCATATCCAGCTCTACAAGGTCAGCCACAGTATCACAATTACAAATAGACACCACACAATTTCTATAAAATCTCTTAGCCACAATAGAATCACCAATAAAAGTGAAAAAAAAAAAGGGTTCTAGAATATTTTTGGTCTTAAAACCTAAACTAACTGCCACATAAGGGGTCACATAAAACAAGGTAGACCCGGGATCAAGTAATACATACACATCACAGGAGAAGATCTGTAACAAACCAGTAACCACATCTGGTGAAGCCCTTGAGTCCTGGCGGGTAGATAAAGCATATAACCGATTGCGATGACCTCCGACAGCTGAAGTAGTACCTTTAGGAGGAGGGGTTCTGGATGCATCTTGGTACTTAGCTCCCCTAATATTCCCTCCCACTGAGGAACAGTATCTATGAATATGGACCATTTGGCCACAAGAATAGCATTTCCATTTCTCAAAATAGCACTTTCTTGGATGGTTTCTCCCACAAATGGTACAACAAGGAAATGACCTAGCGGGCTGAGGCACACTCCTCTAAAAATAGGTACCCTGATATCTAGGCCTATTTCCTGACTAGTACCACTACTCACTCGAAGCCCTAGGTGCAGGTGTACAAGCTGATGATTGAGCATTGCTCTAAAATTTCTTATTAGATAATTTTTTACCCCAATTACCACCCTGCTGCTGACTGACATTTTGGTCTGTAGACCTAGCACTTTTAGACTGCCTCTCCCTTTCCCTTACCTTCATCTACCTCTTTTTCTCCTCTTCTACCTGCTACATATGCACTGATAAGCTAGAGAAATCCATGTTTTTGTTCAACATTTCCCCTTTACATTCTAACACTAATTCATCTGAGAGAGCAGATGCAAACTTCCTCATATAAGCTCTTATGTTGCGCACTAATTCTAGAGCATAACGAGACAACTGGGTGAATTTATATGCATATTCTGTGACACTCATCTTTTCTTATTTCAGATTCATGAATTCTTTAGTTGTTGCTTCCCTCGGCTCTTGGGAAAAGAAAGGATCCAGGAATGTCTCTTCAAACTCACCCCACACAGAAGGTTTAACATCTCCACCCCTCAAATCTTCCCGCTCATTATACCACTTATTAGATACGTCTTTCAATTGATAGGCTCCCAATTCAACCCCATCACCTTCACTAGCATGCATGACTCTAAAAATTTTCTCCAGTTCATCAACGAACCCTTAGGGGTCATCCTCAACCTTCATGCCAGTAAAGATAGGTGGGTTCAGCCTTATAAACTTAGTGGCCAAGTCCCCCAATCAAAGTAAGGACTGGAGTATCAGTAAGGGGAACACGCAAGATCACGAAGTAGGGTGTCAAAATCCCTAAGAAAATCAACATGTCATGGCGGTGCATGAGATTACAAAGCAGGCTCCTAACCTTAGTCCCAAATGAGGACGACATAAATTAAGGTACACAAGACTACAAAGAAGGGTACCAAAGTCCTATGTCAGTAAGTCCGATGAAGCCTAAATTTCCATTTGTCCCCTTTCCAGTAGCTCACCGCTATTTGCCTATATCGCGCTAAAATTCTCAATATGACAGACATCGTATTATGGTAGAGTGAAAAATGGCACTCATCCTTTTCTTGTGACATAATATGATTACGCCATATCGCGCTAGTGGCCAAAATGGCACACGTCCTTTTCCAGTAAGCCACCGCAATAAGCACCGCATCACGATAGGGCCAAAATTAGGATTCCAGTTCTGAGTTAAATTTTTTCAAATGGTAATCTAGTCATTTCCCAAGCCCCCAAATCATGAAAAACAAGGAATTAAACCTATTCTAATCGCTTTATGCATACTTTTCATCAAATTACTCTCCAAGAAACCCTAGAGCTTCAAATCGTGAACCCCAAAAAATCCAAATTCCACAAATCTTTTTTCAAGATAACCCAAAATTCAAGATTCCCAATTTAAGATACTAAAGAATCAATCCTCAAGAGCACAAATAGGAACTCAAAGTTCAAGTTTCTTCATTTGTTCATCAATTAAGGTATGTGGGATTTTCAACAAGGATAATTCTTCTATTCTTGTACCCAAAATCAGTTTTAGCGTTGATTTTAACGTGAAATTATATGAATTTCAGTTTAGGTTTATACCCATGTCTTACTATATGAAGATTATGAGATTTTGAGAGATTTAGATGTTAAATTGCATGTCTATTTTTGTATTTTCATGCGTATAGTGATTTTTAGATTAAGAATTGAATTATCAATATTTTCATTATCAAGCATGAACTTTATGATGATTTGACATGCATTTGAAATATGGGTTATTAATCCCTAGCTTTGATATTGATAATCCAAGGAATTATGCTTTTAAGCATCCCATGATATGTTTATAATCATCTTTGAATAAAGATTTGATCTTTAGATAAAGTTATGGAATCCACTTATAGCTTGAATTTCAGTTTTAAAAAAACAAATGTGCAGTTAGCTTTCAATATGAATCATTAAGACTTTTAAAGTGGATTTCCTACAGACTGAGCATACAAATTAAAGAGAGTAGTATTTAGCACCGAGCGGAAAGTGTGGCTTTAGTGCATCCTACTTTTCTAGAACTACGAGTCAACATAGGTACAATTTCTTATTATTTCCATTTCTATATGGATGACAGTTACAGATGCGATCACTCAGGTTATACTCCCAAATAAGAGTATGCCACCTCTCCCCAATGTGAGAGTTTTTCCTTAAGAAAACTAGACGTAGGACACTATGATAGCTCACATAGTGTATGTCAGTTTGAAGAACCTCCCTACTAGTAAAGAATAATAGAAAAATATTAAATACAGAATATAAGTACAACTCTTAAAACTAAGTGTGATATCTCATGAGATTTACACAGTACGATTTTGTTACTTATGATTGATGATTTTTTCAGCTTTCAGTCATTCAAGTCATTGTGAGTACATTTAGCATACATTCTTTTATGAATTTTTTATAAATATTTAAACATTGATTTACTTATGCATTCACCTCAATATGCTCAGTACATTCTCAAAGTATTGATCCACATATACGTGTATGTGCTATATTTTTTAATAATGTAGGTTTAAGTGCTCAGTATCAACAATGTGAATGATTTCAGTCAACTCTATCTACATCCCGATAGTTGGTGAGTCCTCATGATTCAAGGAGTCATTTATTCAAATTTTCAGCTTCCGTACTATTTGCTTAGTTATTTTCAGTTCAGTTCGAGTCAGTTGGGGGTATGTCCTAATGACTCTCTATTTCTTAGTAGTGGAGGCTTGTCAGACTGCTAGTATTAATTATTTAAACTTTTTAGCTCAATAATTTTAGATATTATGTTCAGTTAATCACAGTTTAGCTTTAAATAGAATTCAGTATTTTAGTATTTCTACTTGCCTAAATTACTTTATTATGAGTTGTATACTTAGTAGCAGACTTACAGGGTTAGCTTGAGACTACTCATAGTCTTGAGCACCTTGTAACATCTTGGGGCCCATTTTTGAGGCATTACAAAGTTGCTATCAGAGCCTAAGATTTAGAGAGTCCTAGGGAGTTAGACAAGATGTGTTACGTAGAGTCTTGATCATGAGTGTGAAGCACACCACATTTATGAGCAAGAGGCTACGGGACATTTTAGGAAAACATTTTTTTCTTTAATAATCCATCCTATTTATAGAAATCTTTATCTTCTTTTAAATCATGCTCTTTCATGATAGAATAGCCTCTTCGCTGATCTAACGCCCGCAGAAATAATAACCAGCCACCCCAGTATGTTGATCCTCTAAATGAGAATGTGTCTCATGCCAAATTTTAGGCTGCCTTTCAGGTGCTGGCCCAAGTTGTGACTGCTAATGTTCAGGCCAACCATAAGGCTATAATCCCGCATCAGCAAGAGGGTGGTTTAGCTGTATCCAGGCTCCATGACTTTATGAAGATAAATCTGCCTGAGTTCTTTGGGTCAAAGTTAGGTAAGGACCCACAGTTATATCTTGATAAGGTAAAAAAGATCACCCAGGTCATGCATGTTACTAAATAGGAGAGTGTAGAATTGGCTTCTTATAGGTTGAAGGATGTTTCTTATGATTAGGTTGTTATAAAGAAGAAAGGTAGGGGTGAGAATGCAGCCCCTATGAATTGGCAGGTGTTTTAGAATGTGTTTCTTGATAGGTTCTTTTCGCCCAAGTTACAGGAAGCAAAGATTGAGAAGTTCATGAACCTGAGATAGGGCTCAATGACAGTGAAAGAGTACTGCCTTGAGTTCAACCAATTGTCCAAGTATGCTCCTGAATTGATAGCTGACACTAGATCTATTATGAGTAAGTTCATTACTGGAGTGTCTGGATTGGTAGTCAAGGAGTGTATGACTGTCATGCTTATTAGAGACATAGATCTTGCTAGATTGATGACTCATGCCTAACAAATTAAGATAGAAAACTTTAAGGAAAGATATAGAGAAAATAAGAAGGCTGGAACTGGGCAGTTTGAGTATGGTCAATCAAGATTTGTAGGGGGAAATCATTTGTAATTTCAGAGTGTCCCGCCTTTTCTAGTGCCATCTTCAGCTAGTGCTCCTGCACCCAGAATCAAATAGGAACAGTGGGGTGGGACTTCTATGTCTAAGTCTCAAAATAGTGTAGGTGGAAGGCCTAGTTATCATGTATGTTCTAGATGAGTCATTGAGCCCTATCTCAGGTTCATGAACTTCTCAATCTTTGAATCATCTTAGTAAGTGTTTGTTGGGGCAGAAAGGATGTTTTGGATATGGTATGATAGGTCACGGAATCAAAGAGTGCTCGTATTCTAAGAAAGGACATAGAAATATTCATCCCTAGACTCAGGCTACTATTACACTAGCTCCCATAAGTTGCCTAGCCCGTCCTCAAGGAGCATCATCTAGTACCAATGGCAGTCAACTCCAGAATCAGTTCTATGATTTACCATCCCACCAGGAGAAGAATAGTTTACCAGATGTTGTTACTGGTATGCTTCGTGTCTTTCATTTTGATGTTTATATTCTGTTAGACCCTAGGTAAAATTTCTCTTATGTGACTCCATTGGTTGCTATAAATTTTGGAATAGATCTTAAAAATCTTTCTCAGACCTTCTCCATTTCTACCCCAGTAGGAGAGTCAGTTATTGCCAAATAGATCTATAGAAAGTGTCCTATCACTGTCCTTCATTAGATCATGTTAGCAGATTTGATAGAAATTGACATGGTTGACTTTTACATTATTCTTGGTATGGATTGGATTTATTCTTGTTATGCATCCATAGATTATCGCACCCGAGTGGTAATGTTTTAGTTTCCTGATGAGCCAATCTTTGAATAGGGAGGTAATTCAGTATATCCTAAAAGTCATTTCATATCCTATATTAAAGTCAAAAAGTTGATATCAAAGGGGTGTATCTATCATTTAGTTTGAGTCAAAGATGCTAAGTCTAAGACTCCAACCATTCAGCCCGTCCGTGTAGTAAATGAGTTTCCAAAAGTTTTTCCTGAAAAATTGCCAGGGGTACCTCCTGATAGGGAAATAGAATTCAAAATTGATCTTCTTCCTGATACTCAACCCATATCCATTCCTCCATATTGTATGGCTCCTGCCGATCTTAAAGAATTGAAAGAACAACTCAAAGACCTCTTAGATAAGGGTTTCATAAGGCCCAATGTTTCTCCATGGAGAAATTCCATTCTATTTGTGCGTAAGAAAGATGGTTCTCTACAAATGTACATTGACTATGATTAGCTGAATAAGTCACAGTTAAAAACAAATATTCTCTCTCTAGAATTGATGACTTATTTGATCAACTCTATGGTGCAAGTTATTTGTCCAAAATTGACCGTAGATTCGGCTATCATCAACTTAGAGTAAGTGAATATGATATCCTAAAGACAACTTTCAGAACTCGTTATGGTCATTTTGAATTCCTAGTCATGTCTTTTGGGCTTACAAATGCCCCAACAGCCTTTATGTACTTGATGAACCGAGAGTTCAAACAGTATCTAGACATATTTGTCATAGTCTTTATCGATGATATCCTTGTCTATTCCCATAGTCAAGATGATCATGTAGACCATCTTAGAATTATATTGTAAACTCTTAGAGA
>NW_025826706.1:657991-681277 GCF_002878395.1 Capsicum annuum | reverse complement strand
CCAATTCAAGATATTCAAGAATCAATCTTCAAGAGCACAAATAGGAAGTCAAAGTTAAGGTTTCTTCATTTGTTCATCAATTAAAGTGTGTGAGGTTTTCAACAAGGATAATTCTTTCATCCTAGTGCCCAAAATTAGTTTTAAAATTGATTTTTTATATGAAATAATATGAATTTCAGTTTAGGGTTTATACCCACTTATTACTATATGAAGATTATGAGATTTTGAGAGATTTAGATGTTAAATTGCATGTCTATTTTTGTATTTTCATGCTTATTAAAGTGATTTCCAAATTTAGAATTGAATTGTCAATATTTTCATTATCAAGCATGAACTTTATGATTATTTGACATGAATTTGAAATATGGGTTATTAAGTCCTATCTTTGATATTGATAATCCAAGGAATTATGCTTTTAAGCATCCCATGATATGTTTATAATCAACATTGAATAAAGATTTAATCTTTAGATAAAGTTATGGAATCCACTTATAATTTGAATTTCACTTTTAAACAAACAAGTGCACAGTTAGCTTCCAATATGAATCATTATGACTTTTAAAGTTGATTTTCTAAAGACTGAGCATACATATTAAAGGGAGTAGTATTTAGCACCGAGCGGGAAGTGTGGGTTTAGCACATCCTACTTTTCTAGAACTACGAACCAATGTAGGTACATTTTTAGATTATTTCCATTTCTTTAGGGATGACAGTTACAGATGTGATCACTTAGCTCAGGTTATACTCCCTGGAAAGAGTATGACAACTCTCCCCGACGTGAGGTTTTCCCCTTAGGAGAACTAGACATGGGACACTATGATAGCCCACATAGTGTATGTTAGTTAGAAGAACCTCCCTACTAGTAAAGAATAATAGAAAAGTTTTAAAGATAGAATACAAGTTCAACTTTTAGAAATAAGTGTGATGGCTTACGATATTTAAATAGTATGCTTTTGTTACTTGTGATTAATGATTTTTTTAGCTTTCAGCTATTCAAGACATTGTGAGTCATTACATTTAATATGCATTCTTTTATGGATTTTTTATAAATAGTGAAATATTGATTTACTTATGCATTCACCCCCACATACTCAGTACATTCTCAAAGTACTGATCCACATAAACGCATATGTGATACATTGTTTAATAATGTAGGTTCAGGTGCTCTGTCTTGGCAACATAAGTGATTTTGGGCATCTCTATCTACATCCTGGTAATTGGTGAGTCCTCATGATTCGAGGACCCATTTATTCAGATTTTTAGCTTTCATAGTATTTGCTTAGTTGTTTTCAGTTCAGGTCCGAATAGCTCTCTAGTTCTTAGTAGTAGAGGCTTGTTGGACTACTAGCTTTGATTCAGACTTCTAGTATTAATTGTTCCGACTTGTTAGCTCAATCATTTTTGCATATTATGTTAAGTTAATCCAAGTTTAGCTGCAGATAGAATTCAGTATTTTAGTTTTTCTACTTGCATAAATTATGTTATTATGAGTTACAGGCTGACAGGGTTAGCTTGAGACTACTCTTAGTCTTGAGCACCCTATGACATCTCGAAACCCATTTCTGGGGTGTTAAGTGATTGACCGCGGGCACCCCTATCTACATCCCAATAGTTGGTGAGTCCTCATAGTTTGGGGACCCAGTTATTCAAATTTTTATCTTTATATAGTAGTTTATTTAGATGTTTTCAGTCAGTTCGAGTCAGTTGGAAGTCTGTCCCAACGACTCTCTTGTTAGTAGTGTTTGAGGCTTGTTCGACTATTAGATATATTTTAGACTTACAATGTTGGTTATTCAGATTTTATTAACTAATTACATTCGGACATTACATTTATTTAAACTCAGTCTAGTTCAGACATTAGATTTAGTATTTCAGTATTTCACATGCGTAGATATCTTCTATTTTGAGTTTCAGAATGAATAACAGGATTACAGGGTTAGATTAGGACTACTTGTAGTTCGGAGCACCATGTGACGTCCCGCGATCCATTTTGGGGGCGTTACAATTGGCGTGCGTGTTATGTATGCTATGATAGAATTATTCATAGAATTTCTCCACATTCTTAGAGAAGGAGTAATAAGAGTTCTGGACAGATATTTTAAGGTCGTTATTTGAGAAATTGACTTCAGACTTGAGGGATTCTACGTGAGTAAATAATTTAGTGACAGCATGACACCTTCCTACTTAAATCCGTCAATAGTCATCCTCACCTTGGCTATATCAATGCTTATATCCTTCCCCAGCCGCAGCAGCTTGGAAGTCTGCTCTTGAAGTAGTATGAATCCTTCCTCAATAGACTTTATCAAATCCTTTATCTCCTCCAATTCCTTCAACACAGGAAGCATGAGGATAGAGACTGAATTGCTTAACTTAGGGAGATCTGATTTTACTTTGGCAGAGTCCTTTTTGCACTATTCGTTGTCCACTAAGATGTATACCATGCTGGCAAAGATCTTGGAATCATAAGTGGCAGAGATTTCTACCATTAGGTATATAGATAGGTCAATAGACTAATATAAGACTGGTGATAAAAAATCCTTAAGGCAGGCTAGCAGAGTCATGATCATTTGCAGCACTTTCAAACATGTATTCTCAAAACCAATCAACCCAATTTATCTTGTACTTTTTCACCATGAAGTATTAAAAAAAATTATCACGACAGGTTATATTTTTGAGAGAGCCTTTTCTAGGGATCAATGTGGTAGCAATGATGTGATCTATGATATGGTACTTAAAGAAGAGAGATAGGGGACCCAAGTTGGATGATGTTGTGTCAGAGTTGGATGATGTTGAGTTAGAGTTGGACATAACCTTTTTTGCTTCCTCGAAGCTGACTTCAAAATCTTCAGACCAGGAGCCATTCATAAAGAGAATTACCCTAGAGAACTTTTTATTGAAAACCTTTTCAAATAGAAAATAATTGAGTATGATTCTTGTGCTGAGCACAAGAGTATGATTCTTGTGCTGAGCACAAGAGTGCCCAATTCCTCGCTTCTAGGAGAGAGAGGCAGAGATTTACATAGAAAATGCGGACAGAATCCTCATACACTTTAAGTCCATAAAGGCGAAAAAGTAGAGATAAGTCTTGAAATTGAAAAAATAAACCTACATTGTAATGTGCTTCCTTAATTGGCAGAGATTCACTACTCAACCGGGTACAACTGAGAGGTTTTTGAAAGCGGTAAACTTGTCTTTTTGCGAGCAGGTCCAAAACTTATGCATGTCCTTCGTATATTTGACTTGACTAATAAAAGTACCTTTTGGAGTTTGCTTGATTTGTAATCCCAAGAAAAATGTGATATCTCCCATAAGACTCATTCCGAATTCTCCTTTCATCAAATTTGCAAATTCTCACACAAGGAAATCTTAGAACTACCAAAGATAATATCGTCAAAATAAATTTGCACAATGAATAAATCAGAGTCAAGCTTTTGGGTGAAAAGAGTTGTATCAATTTTGCCTCTTTGGAAGTTATTTTTTAATAACAAAGTATTCAATCTCTCATACCAAGCTTTTGGAGCTTGTTTGAAACCGTAGAGTGCTTTAGATAGTTTAAAAAATGGTTTGGATAAGATGGAATTTCAAAACCGGGAGGTTTTCTTACAAAAAATTCTTCATGAATAAACCCATTTAAAAAGGCACATTTGATGTCCATTTGATAAAAGTTTAAAGCATTTGAAGGCAGCAATAGCTAATAAAATTTGAATTGACTCTTACCTTGCTACAAGAGCAAATATTTTATCATAATCAATACCTTCTTGTTGAGAGTAGCCTAGAGCTACAAGTCTAGCCTTGTTTCAGATAACATAATCATCTTCATTTTATTTATTCATATAGACCCATGTGGTTCCAAATAGTGGGTTTTTCTTGGGTCTTTCAACTAGATTCCAGACTTGATTTCATTCAAATTGATCTAATTCTTCCTTTATGGCCTCGACCCAAGATTCATATTTGAGGGATTCATCAATTTTCTTGGGATCAATTTAAGACACAAGAGCAAAAGATTCCTGCTTTCTCAATGAGGATCTTATCTACATCTTATTATTTGGGTTTCTAATGATAAATTCATTTTGAAAGCTAGCATTGTTTCTATATTCTCTTGGACATTTGTTTTAGTTGTTTCATCAGAAGGAGTCGACTCTTGAGAGGCTGTAGTCGACTCATTGTTTGGTAGCTCAGGGGTTGTGTTTACTTTGGCTCCAGATTGTAGATTATTTACCTGCTCTTCATCAATACTCAAAATCATAGAAGGCTGGTTAGTTTCATCAAATACAATATACATATATTCTTCAACACATAAATTCCTTTTATTTTATGCTGTGTAGGCATGATTGGTAGGAGAGTACCCAAGAAACATTCCTTTGTCCCTTTGTGGATTGAACCCATGAAACATTCCTTTGTCCCTTTGTGGATTGAATTTTTCTAAGTTACTCTTACCATTATTGTGGATGAAACACTTACATCCAAAAGGATGAAAATAACTGATGTTAGCCTTTTTCCCTCTCCACTTCTCATAGGGAGTCTTTTTTAGAATAGGTTTGATGAGGCATCTATTGATGACATGACATACCGTGCTTACTTCCTCTATCCAAAATTAATCTGGTAGGTTGTGTTCTAACAGTATGGTTCTTGCATTTTCCTGAAAAGATTGATTCTTTCGCTCCAGCACACTATTTTGATGAGGATACCTAGGTGATGAGAAGTTTTGAGAGTACCTATTATGAGCACAGTATTCCTCAAAAGCTATGTTTTCAAATCCTCCTTCATGATCACTGTAAACAGAGGTGATGAAGTGTCCTGCTTCTCTTTGTACTTTCTAGAAAAGATCTCAAAATTTGCTAAAAACTCATGTTGATGAGCAATAAACTTTACCCAGGTTAAACGAGAATAATCATCAATAATAACAAAAACATATCTTTTTCCACCAATACTTGCGATCTTGATAGGGCTAAACAGTTCCATGTGGATTGTTTGAAGGGGTTTGGTAGTAGTGACAATGTCTTTGACTTTGAATGATGTCCGAGTCAATTTACCAAATTAGCAAGCATCATAGATGTGATCCTTCTCAAACTTGAGTTTCTGCACACCTTTCACTAGTTCAAGTCTTGAGAGTTTCTCAATGACAATATACTGGTCTGCCTAAACTTTTTGTGCCACAAACAAGTGTCATTGGTATGCCCAGTGAGGTAAGCTAGCATAGAGAAATCAGTATTATTTAGAACATAAATATTATCAATACGTTCATCAATAAGAGAAATGTCTCCTTTTTCATGTTGGATGGAGCAACTTTCGGCTTTGAAGGAGACTCCAAATACTGTGTCACACAGTTGACTGATACTGAGTAGGTTATGTTTGAGTTCGTCTATGAGATACACTTCAATGTGTTTGCATAAAGAGTTGAGCTTTACTGAGCCGACTCTAATGACATCACATCAAATCTAATTGATCCTTATTCCATTTTACTTAGAGAACAAAAATGTTCTTTCTTTCCAATCATATATCTGGAACATCCACTATCGATGACCCATATTTTTTCCGATAGATTTTCCAGATGTGTTCCTCGCTTGATTCACCTTTTGCAATGAAGCACATGTTGGATGCTTTTGTTTGTTCCTCAGTTTCATTTTCATCACCCCAAGCGCCAAAGTTTTTGTTTCTTTGGATGATTTTCTTTTCAATTATGTACAATTTTGTTTATAGTGACCTGACATTCCATAGTAATAGCTAAGATCATCATTTCTAGTCAATTCATTGTTTTTGACTCCTTGGGTCCTCTACCGCCTTTGCTTTAAGATCTGCCTTACACCATAATTTATAAGAGTCATTTATTCACTATTAGATTCTTTCAAGAATTCTTCTTCTCCAATTGTTACAACATTGAAGGCCACTGGTTTCTTCTATCTTCATTTGTACCGGTAGATATAATTTTGCTCATATTCAAGAAGATTACCTCATAATTCATCATATGTCATGTTGTGAAGGTCCCCATCTTCTAAAATGATAGCTTTGGTTTCCCATACTTTTGGGGTGACTTCTGATAAGCTTCTGGACTTGCAGGTTGTATGGATAGAACATCCCTAATGATTTCAGCTCACATACAATTTTACAAAATCTAGCTAATATTGATTCCACATTTTTATTTTCTTCCATTTTGAATAGCTCGTACTCATTAACTAGAGAACTGATTTTTGCCTTTTTGACATTGGTGGTCCCTTCATAGGTTACTTCTATTTTGTTAAACATTTCTTTTGTAGTTTCAAGGGTTGATATCTTGTCGCATTCTTCTCCTCTCACTGCACAAAGGAGTAAACTTATAGCTCGTGTATTAGTTTGAATTACCTCTTGTTGTTCTTTAGTGACGTTAAAATTTTCTGGGTACTATTTGATTCCTTGTCCTTCCTTTCTCTTTGAGTCCTGGAATGGGCTTTGGCCCTTTCTTAAAGACAACCCATGCTTGGAAGTCATTTGATCGAACAAATATTATGAATTTGTTCTTCCAGAAGGAGTAGCATTGTCCATTAAAATATGGTGGTCTTGTGGAGGAGTGATCTTCTAGAAGGAGAGCTCCTGGAATTTGGTAGTTGGCCACTGGTTCTTTACTCATATACGGTTAAGCAACACTGTTAGTGAGACCAATTGAAATTTCAGGAGGGGGGAATTGAAAAATTTCTTTGAGTCGGCTGACAAGCCTTCATAGTCGACTCACCTGCAGATCAGTATACTTAACAAAACAGATTAGATTTATGCAAATAAGTAAGTAAATAAGTAATTTGAAATAAGAACACAAAGATTTATCCTGGTTTGGAACACCAATGTGGTGCCTACTTCAAGTCCCCTTGGGTTTCAATGTTTCCTTAGATCTTTTCAAAGTGGAGTCGGAGTTCAAGAGAAGTTAACAAGTTCTAAAACTTATTTTGATTTTTAGATCTTGTGACACAGCCTCAATCGGTATGACTAAGTTGACTGGATCTTACTCTTGTGTATCTATAGAAAACTAAGAAGAACAGAGATTTATGGAGACAAAGATTGAGACACACTAAGAATTTCCTTTGAAGTTGTGTGCTTGCTTCGACCTTCAGTCTTATCTTTTATACTCTTCAACTGCTCCGGCTTCTTTTCTTCATAAGGAAACTCATGGAATTTATTCTCAATCAAGGATCTAAATTGATTCCTTGATTGAGGGATCCTTGATTGAGGGACACAATATGGTATGTCCATATTAGATATGTCCATACGTGGTGCAACCTTGTTTTCATAGCCGTACATATCCATATCGGATATGTCCATGTAGAGGGTGTGGTCTTCTTGCCATTTTCTTTTGTCATGATTGATTCGTTTGCCTTATATTTGGAGATCCAATAAGATCCATGATTGATGCTAATTCCAAGTTCAGCACTAGCTTCCTTGTTAGTGGAGGCTTGCTTCCTTTTGCAGGATATTCTTGAAGATTCTAGGATATCCTAGATTGATTCCTTAGTGATCCTTTTTTGATCAACTGTATCTTCAGTGTATCCTGCGAGATATTTACTTATTAATTTGTCGTTATTAAAACATATTATGAGAATGTGGGGCTAAAAATTGCATGCTTGAGAGCAGGAGAAGAGAAATTGTAGAAGAAATGGCTGCAAAAGAGTTGTATGAGGTATTCAACATCACAAATCTAGACCATTTCATAAGTACGGTGATATTTATAGGCACTGAAATATGTTATTTTAAGAGTGCCTTTTGGTCAGTATTGTCTTGCAATTGCCATCCGCGTTATTGCTAGTTTTTGTCACCTGGAGGGCTACATCTTCTGGGTCGCATAACAACAACAATACTTAAATATAGTTCCGTAGTTGAGGTTTGAGGAGAATAAGATGTTCACAAAACTTGTCCCTACGTTTGCAGCATAGAAAGAATATATTTGAAGCGTGGTTGCAAGAAAAATATAACAACAAATTATCAAGATACAAAACAAATGAAATAATACATAATAAAACAGATCGAAGCTACAAATTCTAAATACTACTGATAATAAGACTCCTGGGAGATGGGGCTAGCCCCTGCCTCTCCCACCTCATGAAGGGCGTCACTAATTGATTCTCCGCTATCTACTAACCTTTACCCAAACCCTCGACTTCCACACCTTCCTAGCCATCTAGGGTCATGCCGTCAGTAACTCTTCTATAAAAATCCTATTATTTCATATTCCTCATCATAAACTTTTTAAACTTTTTAAGAAATATTTTTTAAAGCTTTGAGACTGCTTCAAATAAAGAAGCTAGCTGCCAACTATGTAGATAAGCATTAATGGGAGTATGTATTGCCCTTAATAAATGTTTTTTTTTCCATTAGATAAAATTGCAATTACAAGTAATAATCTATTTCTAAAAAGAACTTCATTATTGACTATTTAGGTAAATTTAGAAGCTGAATAAAGTTCTAAACGAACACAAATTTTTTTATTTTGGCTGTCAATTAAAGGGTTGTTTAATTCTTTGTTTTAGTATACAATTTTTTTTAAAAAATATTAGATTGTCAAGACTTCACAGTTATACATTCCTCTCACGTTTGCACCATACTGTGATGTATTGTGATTGAACGGTTTACAACATTTATGTCGAAGTTGAATTATCAAATTCTATTATCCACCGCAACTCCACCTTGAACTTGAGATAAAGATCAAGGTATGTAAGTTTTGTCGTTGTACTCTGTGCCAGACCCCACCTATACCTATGAGATTACAACAATCTCTATATACTCAAGGTGTGAATAAGTTTTTCCTAAGTTATACTCTCCTTATAAACCACCTGTGAGATTACATTAATCTATACCATATTTGAATAGATTATTATTTTGACAAACCAACAAATATTATAAAAAAAATCTATCAAAATTATCTTACTTTAAATTGTCCAAATTTTACACAGATTCGTCTTTTGTCACTACTTCGAGTGTATAGCTAGAGTGATTATCAGATTCATACAAGGTCGGCTGGAGGCCAAAGGCACTAAAGCATAGGCTTTAGGCCTCTCATAATTTGAGGCCCCATTTTTTATGTTTTTAATTAGTTTTAGATTTTCTTTTTCAAAGTATATTTACTTTCTTAAAAAAAATAAAAAACAAAATCTATATAGGAAAGAGAAGTACTTATTAATATGTGATTAATGATTACAGTTAGATCATTTAATTTTATATGAATGATATTCTCTTCTTTTTATCTTTCTCGTAATAAAGTTTATACAATTCTTCAAAAATATCATGATAACATTGAAAAAATAAATTACACATTCCTTTAATTTTTATCAAACATTGCAGTAACCAAATTCAACTAGTAGAATATTATACTTCCAAAAGCAATTTCATTGTTTTAACTTATTATTATAATTTTTTTATGCTAGAAAAACCTAAGACCTCTTATAAAGTTTGACTTTAGGCCACAAATATCATTGAGCCGCCTCTGGATTCATAGTCATATATATTTGCGATCGAGTTATTGTGCTAACAATTAAGCAAAACTACTGTGTTCTTGTAACACCCCGCATTTCGGGCTAGAATAAAAACCATGACTTTGATGCGTTGATAATCCCATAGCGTTAAATCCTATGCCAATTTGGCATGTTTATGTAGTATGTGAATCCATTTGAGCATGAATTTAGACCATAGAGGTCCTTCAACTCAAGGATGAGTTGAAACTATTTCGATCGATTAAGTTTTAGTGGACGTTGTAATTTGTGTCAGCTTCCATCAACCATACCTCTCTGTATATGTCGAATTAGAGAGCCTACTATGTGTCAAATGATAGGTCTTCGAGTTAACTTTCCAACGATACCAATTTTGCTAAAATCCAACACCCGAGCAAGAAGTTATGGCCTTTCAAAGTAGTATGCGTCGCCTAACCAATCGCACATGGCCACTGGAAAGCATATGCGATAGCATAAGTGGTGCCTATGTAAATATAGGCGATATCATATGCGGAGCCTATGTAAATATATGTGATATCATATGCGGCACATAAGTTATGGTTTCAAGTGACTTAAACACTCCGTTTTTGGGGCAAAATGATCCTTTTCCCACCCTTATTCAGTCATAAACATGAAATTCAGTCCCCAATTCTCCAAACTACATCCACATCCATCTAAAAATTCTCAAGAACACTCCCAAGGGTTTCAAACTAAAAACCCAAATAAATCAATATTTAACCGTGGGTTTTCAAAATTGATTAGAGATTCGGAATCCCCAATCCACAGGCTTCAAGAAGCACCCATTATTTTCCAAAATAGAGATACGGGGAGTTTTCCTAAATTCTTATAGGCATAGAAAAATCATATTTTAGAATGGAGCTTTTGAATCTATGTATATATTTATGTATTAAATGTTTTAACATCATTGTTTTGATCTTTTGACCTTTCCCAAAGTGATTTGACAATATTAATGTACGGAACCATGTATTTAAGAATGAATTCTTTTTGAGAGCATGATTTTCGGTGAATTCCTTCTATTTATGAATTTTTCAAATTTCTGATAGCATATGAATTGTTTTACAATGCATCCTTGAAAAGCACTATATGAAATAATTGAACTCTTCTTATGATTTAAAGGCGGTTTTAAATCACTAAAGAGGGAATCTAGCATGAATGTTTAATGTTCATAATGCATATAATGAAAGAGTGCATGGATTTGCTAAAGGCACTAGACCACCATATGTTTATGAACTTTTTGCATGATTTTGACTTGAGTTTTGAAATGCAAACTCTTCTATATCAGTTGCATGTTTTTGGTCGTCTAAATTATGCTTTAAATAAAAGATTTAGCTTAATTTATTATGGCTCAGAAATCATGACTTGCAAGTCTTGGTATGACGATACCAATTCAGACCAATGCCATATCAAACTCAGACTAATAGACATTTCAGACTATCATGATTTTAGTTATTCAAAATATTGCATGTACAGAAAAGGTTAAAAATGGGCATACAGAGATGTTAGGTGGTTCCCTAAAGAGGGCTTGAGTTGAAGCAACTCATTGCCTAAAATCGTGGTTTGCCGACCCGGGTATATTATTATACGTTGACTTAAGTGTCGTGTGGCGTATCTAAATCTCCAACCCTTGTGGCATACTCAGGTTGGAGGCTTTCCCGCCGAATCAATGGCGGATTCCATATCGCCCATGGAATATCAGACTTGTAGAAGATAGCACCTAACTCAGAAGTAATACACAGATCGGAGTTTGAGATTTATAGACAAGTTACATATTTTCAAAAGGTGCCCATGTGTTTTTCAGAAACTATTTTATGCATAATGTTTGATGAAAATTTGCTCTCACGTATTATATATATATACATATATGTATGTATGTTCAATTACTCTATTTTGGATTGCTTCGCGTGCCAATACAATTGTGTTGATCCCCTTTCTCCCAGGTACTGAGGCGCAGTCTAAGGGTTCAGATCCTCAGTAGAGTCTACAGACAGGGTTGTCTTAGAGTTCAGTTGTGAGCCTTCTTTGCTTCGGAAGGCCTAGTCATTTAGGTATTTATTTCAGTATGGATTTGGTCTGCTGGGGGCCTTGTCCCAGTTATTCAGATAGTATGTCAGTAGAGATTTCGCAGACTGTTGTATATGTTAATTAAATATTGTTGGGTATGTTTTCAGGCCTTTAAATATTTTAAATTGTTGACCATGTTTCCGTATTATTGTGTCTATTCCGTATTACTGTGATCATATGAATTATGTGCATGATTACCAGATAGACAGAGAGCGTTCCGGGCCTTTAGGTTCGGGAATGCTCGTCGTGGCCAGGGCCTCAGTTCAGGTCGTGAAAAAATTGGTATCAAAGCACAGTTCATGGTCCCAGGGTGTCTGCGAAATCGCATTGGGTAGAGTCTTGTTTATGGGTGTGTAGCATGCCACACTTATAAGTAAGAGACTACAAGGCGTTTAGGAATGTCTCTCTTTCTTCATATTCTAATTCGTGCTATAGAGTCAGAATGTTCCTCCTTCATACTCTAATTCGTGCTATGGTGTCACCCATACGAAAAGAAAAGTTATCCTAATTTGTTCCTCACTCTGATGTTTCCAGATATTCTTTGATTATTTAGTAGAAATTTTAGTAGTCCCACAAAGGATGGGAGAGGAGTTCCATAGTGTAAAATTGTGTCCTCATTCTTATGAGGCATTCAGTTAAGAAAAGAGTAAGATGTGTATTCTTGAGTCATTGAATATTGTGTATCAAGCTTCTATATATTGTAATCTTGATATCATTGTGTTGTTGAAAACAAAAGTATAGTGAAACCGCGTGAGGCCTATTTCGATTTACTAGCAACTTGTTGTTCATCTTGTTGTTCTTGTGTTTGCTGGAATTATATTTCCACCCGAGTAGTAGTATAAGTTAGAGTGTCGGTGTCATGGCCTATTGGTAGTGAAATTAGACCAAGAAGTTTGTGATATGAAGTCATAAGGTTAGAGGTCAGAGTGAGGGTCACTTTTGTGATTAAATATTTATGGTTGAATAACCATTGATTGAGAATGATTTACCCTTTCATGGTGGGAGATAAATGTGATGGTACCATTTATAAATTGTATGGTAGTCCGTGGAGGAAGTGTTGACTCAGAATGTTATTTGTCTTCTTCCTTTCAAAATAGAGAAAGAGCCTAGAGTGGATACTTAAGGTGGTTATAGAAACCCCTTATAGGCTATGAATGAAAATGGCTAGATTAGCCAGTAGGTTGTAAGTATAGACTCATTGTCATATGGGGTATCTGAAGGTAGTCTAAATGCCCATTGGGGTAAGTAAGTGTGATGTGAGAAAACCGTATAAGTAGATAAGATTGTATGGTTATAATATAAGCTTAAAGTTGATCATGTCTATTATGTGACCGTACCCCTTAACCTTCTTCTCATTGGTAGTTGTAAACTAATACTACTTGTGAGAAAGTATGTTGTATATTTTTGAAGTATTTGGGTAGAATATCCCAATTTGAAGGATTAGTATATTTATATTATATTGCACTCTTCATTGGTTGTAAATAATTATTGTTAGACTATAGGCTTGAATTTAAATATTGTGGTGGTGAATAGTGGAAAGAGATTGATGATACATGTTTTGTGGGATTAGATTTGTAAGCTTGATGTGTTGAAATAGTACATGCTTATGGATTATGACAAGGAAAATCGTAAGGTCATGATCGATTATTATGGTTATGAATTTCTAGTGTACTAGTGTTTCTTAATGTTTATTTCATAGTTTCTAAGTGAGGATTGTGTGTAAGGTTGGTTGTAAATCATGTTTAGCACTAGACATTAAGTTTGAAACAATTGATGGCCATGGAGGTGGATGTGATGATTTCTTGGTTAATGATACTAGTTATATGGAAGTGATCTATAGGCTTGAACAGTGTATGCAAGTGCCTAAGTTTATTTGATTCGTAATAAAGTATGACGTTGTATATGTGATGTAGAAGTATGCCCAAGGTGGTATGAAGCTGTAGTATTTTTCTAAAGCTATTACATATTATGTGTGGCTACTGGTACCGTTGAGTTGCTAGGTGGAAAAAGACTAGCTAGATGGTATATGGTGTTCTAAATAGCCAATTTAAGGACCTTTGATTGGTAGCGTTGAGCCTTTTGATATGAACTTGATTCTCATGGTAGAGGAAAATAAGTTTGAAGTTGCTATGTTGGTAGACTACGACAGAAATAGAGTGGCTCATTGAAGACTTGGTGATACCAATGTTAGGGGTTATAATCTAAGCTCGAGTCCTTAAAAGTCATGCTAATAGAAATAAGAGTAGAGGCACTAGAGGGTGTGCAGTTCAACTTTGGGGATAGTCATGAAGATTCGAATTTAGTAAGTGTTTGAGTAATAGATGATGACTATTGGGGTTACAGAATGATAGAGTGTGCCTCAGGAGGTAGTATTAGTAGTGGGCGTTCCACTCTCATATGTGGTCATTCGAATTAAGTTTGATTAATTTTGTGTATTGTCATATTTCAGAACCCAGAGTGCAGTGAGTGCAATTAAGTTTAAAGTCTAGTAAGGTATCTCCCAAAAACTTAAGATGATGGCTTGAAGCTAAGGGGGAGATGACTAAACAAATAACCAAGTAAGACTCTCAGATTCTTGTAGTGATGTCATGATGATATAGAACATCAAAAAGTAAGGATGAATCTCAACCCATTCCTATCTCAGTTTTTCTCAGTGATCCTAATACCTACTCATGCTTTACGATTTAGTTCCATGATCAGTTCGCGTTCATACATATGATAGAGAGTCATGTACTCACGCTTTATAATGTGCTCCGTTTCCATAACTCATGTTTTACGCCAAATGATTGGCGAGATTCAGTTTATAGCCATGAATACCCTAAATTCAGAGCTCTTTGGTGAGTCCCTGTTGTTGTTTTGCTATTCCTCAGGCCTCAGATGAGTGTCAAGCTTCATATAGTATCATCCCATACCTCCAGATCTTATGTTCTAACCTTTTTGTGACTCCTACTTATGCGATGATGGTGGTGGTGAGTAATTATTCCTTGTTGATGGAAGATCATAGTACGCTTGTTTAGATAAGGCCATAAGTATGAAGTAAGATTTGGGGCCAAGTTTTTATTTATGTGATGGTTAGTGGAATTTTGTATGTGTATGTTCTTGGCGTAGCTCGTGGGAGTGATATTGATAGTGGTTTAGACAATATGTGAAGTATGCCTTTATGAGTGTTTGCTTTGAAGTTCATATATAGTTATAAAGATAGGCTTGAATGACATGTTGATATTGTTGTAAAGGAACGCTATATGCGCTAGCGACTTCATAGTAAGAGTTAAGAGTAGTCATTGAAGTGGTAAGACATGTTATATTTAGGATGTGATCTTTAAAGGAGATATAGAAGATTGCATCATATGGTTTAGAATAATAGTGTGGTCTGGCATGTTGTATTTTTGTGACTTAGAGTTAGGCTTGATCAATGCTCATATGAGAATTTTAAGCTGAGTTGAATGAATATGATATTTAAGGAGAATAGTATAGTTAAGTGATATTCGAGAAGTATGCTAAGCTTGAAAGTAAGAATTTGTAATGCCAAAGGCCTGGTAATTCTATCCTAATTCAGGAGTTATATACCTATGTTCCAGACTGCAGAGTAGTGTCAATGTGGTGATTCCTCAGTTGGATGTCTTGTGTAATCCATACCCAAGATTCATGGCTCCCTATTACTGCTAGAATTTCTTTAGAGAATTGTGATGAAGAGATACTCTAGTTAAGTATGAGGGTGTAGTATAATTCAGTCTATATGGCCAATAAGTCAGTTTAGCAGTTAGATTCGCATGACTTGTTTTCTCGTCTTTGCACTTATTCATGCTACTCGAAATCTCAAACATGCTACTATTCCAAGATAGAGTATACCAGTAGTTACGAGTATAGCCCATTTCATGCATCATGCCTTAAATTCAAATTCCAGATATTCAGTTATGATTCAATTCGTAGGTGCCCTATGCATCGCCTCAGTTTTCCGAGTATCTTAGTGAATTGAGCATTCATATAGGGACATAGGGTACCAAGGGGGAGATACCCCATTCAGTTGCATGCATATATTCTTATTACAAGCTTCACATCAGTTATAATTGCGTATTTAGCCATACGTTCATACGTTAGTTCAGTTAGATATGCATACATTAGAAATGCATGTTCAATAGAAAAGTTCAGCTTATGAGTGTATTCTGTCCTGCATTCATGAGAACAACTCGGTCACAAATCTATGCATCAAATATGCATGATTCATTATGAGAATTCAGCCTATGAGTAGCTTCAGTTGTGTATTCCATGCCTCGGATATGCATGTCCGGCATAAGCATTTAAAACATCAGTAGTTCCAATCTTATTGTTATGTTTCCTATCAGTGCATTCTTTCTTAGGGAACATATCATGTCCGCGTTATCCCATACCCTTAAGACTTCGACAATCTATCTATCATTCCGGGACGAATGATCCCAAGGGGGAGATAATGTAACACCCCGTATTTCGGGCTAGAATAAAAACCATGACTCTGATGCGTTGATAATCCCAGAGCCTTAAATCCTATGCCAATTTGGCATGTTTATGTAGTATTGAATAAATTTGAGCATGAATTTAGACCATAGAGGTCCTTCAACTCAAGGACGAGTTGAAACTGTTTCGATCAATTAAGTTTTAGTGGATGTTGTAATTTCTGTCAGCTTCCATCGACCATAACTCTATGTATATGTCGAACTAGAGAGCCTACTATATGTCAAATGATAGGTCTTCGAGTTAACTTTCCAAGATACCAATTTTGCTAAAATTCGACACTCGAGCAAGAAGTTATGGCCTTTCAAAGTAGTATAAGTCGCCTAACCAATCGCACATGGCCACTGAAAAGCATATGTGATAGCATATGCGGTACCTATGTAAATATAGGCGATATCATATGTGGCGCCTATGTAAATATAGGCGATATCATATGCGGCGCCTATGTAAATATAGTTGATATCATATGTGACGCCTATGTAAATACATGCGATATCTTATGCGGCAAATATCTTATGGTTTCAAGTGACTTAAACACTCTGTTTCTGGGGTAAAATGGTCCTTTTCCCACCCTTATTCAGCCATAAACACGAAATTCAGTCCCTAATTCTCCAAAATACATCTACATCCATCTAAAAATTCTCAAGAACACTCCCAAGGGTTTCAAACGAAAAACTCAAATAAAATAAGATTTAACCGTGGGTTTTCAAAATTGATTAGAGATTCGGAATCCCTAATCCACAGGCTTCAAGAAGCACCCATTATTTTCCAAAATCGAGGTACGCGGGGTTTTCCTAAATTCTCGTGGGCATAGAAAAACCATATTTTAGAATGGGGTTTTTGAATCTATGTATATATTCATGTATTAAATGTTTTAACATCATTGTTTTGGTCTTTTAACCTTTTCCAAAGTGATTTGAGAATATGAATGTATGAAGTCATGTATTTAAGAATGAGTTCTTGTTGAGAGCATGATTTTCGGTGAATTCCCTCTTATTATGAATTTTTCAGATTTCTTACAGCATATGAAATATTTTGCAATGCATCCTTGAAAAGCACTATATGAAATGATTGAACTCTTATTATGATTTAAAGGTGGTTTCAAATCACTAAAGAGGGAATCTAGCATGAATGTTTAATGTTCATAATGAATGTAATGAAAGAGTGCATGGATTTGCTAAAGGCACTAGACCACCATATATTGATGAAGTTTTTTCATGATTTTGACTTGAGTTTCGAAACGCGAAATCTTTTATACCAGTTGCATGTTTTTGGTGGTCTAAATTATGCTTTAAATGAAAGATTTAGCTTAATGTATTATGGCTCAAAAATCATGACTTGCAAGTCTTGGTATGACGATACCAATTCAGACAATTGCCATATCAAACTCAGACTAATAGACATTTCAGACTATCATGATTTTAGATATTCAGAATGTTGCATGTACAGAAAAGGTTAAAAAATGAGCATACAGAGATGTTAGGTGGTTCCCTAAAGAGGGCTTGAGTTCAAGAAACTCATTGCCTAAAATCGTGGTTTGTCGACCCGGGTATATTATTATACGCTGACTTATATGTCGTGTGGCTTATCAGATTCAGGAACTCCAACCCTTGCGGTATACTCGACTTCGAGGCTTCCCCACCGAGTCAATGACGGATTTCATATCGCCCGTGGAATATTAGACTTGTAGGGGATACCACCTAACTCAAAAGTAATACACAGATCAGAGTTTGAGATTTACAAACAGGTTACATGTTTTTAGAAGGTGCCCATATGTTTTTCATAAACTATTTTATACGTAATGTTTGATGAACATTTGCTCTCACGTATTATATATATATATGTGTGTGTGTTCAATTACTCTATTTTGGATTGCTTCGCGTGCCAGTACAATTGTGCTGACCCTCCCCCCCCCTCCTGCCAAGTACTAAGGCGTAGTCTAGAGGTCTAGATCCTCAGTAGAGTCTACAGACATGGTTGTCTCAGAGTTCAGTTGGTGAGCCTTCTTTGCTTCGGAAGGCCTAGTCATTTAGGTATTTATTTCAGTATGGCTTTTGGTCTGCTGGGGGCCTTGTCCAAGTTATTCAGATAGTATGTTAGTAGAGATTTCACACACTGTTGTAGATGTTTATTAAATATTGTTGGGCATGTTTTTAGGCCTTTAACTGTTTTAAATTGTTGACCATGTTTCCGTATTATTATGTCTATTCCGTACTACTTTGATCATATAAATTATGTGTATAATTACCAGATAGACAGAGGGTGTTCTGGACCTTTGGGTTCGGGAATGCTCATCACGGCCAGGTCCCCGGTTCGGGTCGTGACAAGTTTGGATTTTCGGTTCCTTACATTTCTTGTTTTCACCATGGTATTTTTCTAAGATTTATTTCATTTCTCCTTTTATCTTCAGTAAATTTTCTCTTTGATTTTTCTGAAATTTGGCAAAGTTATAAGTATTTCTGTTACTTTCATTGTGTTATCGTTTTGTAATTCTTATTTTAGTTATAAAAGTACTAATAAGGAGGATATATCGTTTACTTGTTTTAGAACCGTGGTGCTGGGCTAGTTTGTGTGCACCTAGATTGATTCAACAGAATTATAACAAAGTAATCATCGGAAGGAGGGAAGGGGATTCATATCTATTATATGAAACCTTATATACAACAACAACATACCTAGTGCAAATCCTACATGTGGGATATGGGAAGGGTAGGGTATACACAAACCTTGCTCCTACATTGGGAGGCAGAGAAGTTGCTATTGATTGATCCTCAGTTCAAGGAAAAGCATATCAAAACTAATATAAAAAGAAATAACATAAATGAAAAAATCTTGGCAAATACTATAGAATGTAAACCTTGAATATACAACTTATCCCGCTACCCTATCCCAGTGCCACGTATTTGTACCAACACAAGTGTTAATTAACTTTCTCCACCAAGGCTTGAACAAATCAGACGAAATAACAACTCACGAGGTATTTTTGTGTCCGTTGGGGTTTGAACATTAGATCTCGTAGGTATCACTCCATTTTATTGACCAATAGACCTCACCTTTGAGTGAAACATGGTGGATAGATTTATTGATTACCATGGGGGGCAAATGTGCATCCAATTCAGTCGTGGATTAACAACAAACTCTAGAAAACACTTTTTACTTGTGGATTTTTTTGTTAAAACTTTTTTTTCATTATTTAGTGTACATGGATCTTTTGCGTTATTTGTATATTTCTTTGCATATGACTATTAATTATTATTTTGCCATGTTGTGCAGGATACAATGTCTAATTTGTGGTAACAAAGGATACTCCGCCACATCAAACTATGTAACACTGCCAAATGAACTCTGCAGAGTATAATGTGGTAGAATTGCAGAGTCTCATTATCATTGATAACATTTTAAGCCAAAAACGTTACTGTCAGTAACTGTCACACCCCCTTTTTAATAAAAAAAGAATCATTTTGATATTTTAAATTTGAAAGAATTTTTATTATTAAAGTGACAAAATGAAGATTTATTTCGAAAAAGATTCATTTCACAATTATATTTAGAGTTGCCACCTGACATAAATCTGGTGTGCCAAGTCATCTTTGAAAAATCCTTTTTCAAAACGATTTGACTCTTTAAAACTAGTTTGCGAACAGATATTTCGGTTAAGGAATTCTGTTGACCGAGGGAAAGGTGTTAGGCACCCCTCGGTCCCGTGGTTCAACCTTGGTCGCTTTGTGGAGTATATCGACTAATTCGACACTAAGAGTGTATAAACCACATAAAACACACAACAATCAAACAACAAACACAAACAAAACAAATCCCCAAAAATATAATGTCCAGTCCAATTTATACAGTCTCAAAATACAAAAATGCGAAAATGTAAACCTACACTAATTCTAAACTACGCTCCAATGCTTACCCGATGCCTCGAGCCTTGATCACGAGCATCTCTGCGTACATAATACTTCGAGGCATTCCCATCGAATGAATACAAATGACCTCGGGACATTCCCGGGCTAAATGAATACACTTTTAATTTTTGCGATATAGTAGAAAGAATCCTTCACACCCATATTCAAACATTTAACAAAAACATAATCCTAAATTTGCCTACCCAATCTACCATTTGCCTATTAATCTTTCGACTTAAAACATAATCCTATAGAGTTCAAAAAATTGATATTTATTTCGAATTAAACAAAACAACAATAAATCAAAATTAATCCAAATTCACTTTACATCAAGTTTTCAATTCTCATCCCGATTTTGTTAACCAATTACCGATTTCAATTATCCAAAAAGATATCATTTTCATCCAAATTATACCATTCGAGATTAATCATTCAACACAAACACATATCAAAAAATAAATCACCCAAACAAATAAAACAACGGTATCAAATCACAACCACAATCACATGAAAATTAAGAAAAATAGAGTTATAAATTAGACCTTTTGAAATCAATGTGTTGTTCGATTAAATAAGACGAAGAACGGGCCAAGAACCAGTCGAACCTCAAACGATGAGCCCACAACTTGAACAATCCCAACTTCGGTATGGCTTTAGTGTTTTCCACCAAAATGCAACAAAATTCACGATGACCAACAATATCCGTTTAAAATTTCCGATGAGGGTTCGATTGTGGACGGGGCTGGGTCGTTGTTTTCATATCACCAGAGCTCCGTCGAGCTCAACTGGTCGGAATTTTTAGATTTTTTAGGGTCTGGGCGCTGTTTTCACTTCGCCGGAGCTCCGCGAGCTCGGTGGTGTAGGAAATCAAAGCAAACGGGTCAAATTTCTGATCCCGTTGATCCCCCTTTCTCCCTCTCTCTCCTTTTTCGATCATCAATCACCCTCTACTGTTTTCTTCTCCCTCAGTCTCTCTCAAATCTCCATTTTTATTCTCTCTTCTGGTTTAGCGTGTGTGTGTAATCAGTGGGTAATTTGTGTATCGGTGTATGTTTATGGTGTATTCGGTATGTGTGTGCGCGAAGAAGAAGAAAAGAAAAAGGAAATCGAGTCTTAAAAAAAATGGCCTCCCTTTTTTGGTATTCTCTTCACTGGTTTTTAGTGTGTATTAGTGTGTAATCTTTTGTATTGTTGTGGTGTGGTGAATTCTGCCTATGGCTTTGGGAGTGATTCGGAGTATATTGTGTGGTTTCTCCTTATTTTATTCTGTGAAGGTGTATGGCAGTCGATGGAGGAGCCTTCTAAGTTCTATGGTGTGTCCCGGAACCAAAAATATGAAACTAAGAAAAAGTATCAAAATATGTCTATGTACTATAATTTTTATCGAAAATTGTCAAATGGAGTTAAATTTTTTAAAAAATACATAACTCACTTAAAAAGAAAGTCATACATTTTTTTCTACATAACTCACTTAAAAAGTGAGTTATATGATAAAAGTTACATAACTCACTTAAAAAGAAAGTTAGGCATTTTTTTTACGTAACTCACTTTTTAAGTGGGTTATATAGTAAATATATTACTTTTATCTTTTCTCACTTTACCTTTTTACTCTAAAAAAAAGTATTATACTGAGTTAAACGAGCATCAACAATGTTAGTTGGATCATTAAATTGCATATGCAAATTCGTTTTGTGTCGGAAAGTGCGCATGACAATTTTTACACTCCTTCTTAACATAAATTTGAAGAATGTTTAACTTTGTTTGAATAGCATAGTCACGAGGAGCCCTCAGAAATTCAGTCAACGACTCATCGTCGCTGATAATCCATTCTTCATAATTTACCAATCCTTGTGATGAGAACGAATTTGGATACTGTCCAACTATAAATAAATCAAATCATCATTTTTTATTTTCATTCTTCTAAAAGTAGATTCTACAAATTCTCTGTAACCAATTGAAATTGGATACTTGATGTTGAATTTGGGAGAGATGCTCTAATATATTGTATTTTACTCATGAATAATTTCCTCATCCCAAAAAAGTGTAATTTTAACACGTTCAACATTCATTCCTTAAGTCTTGATTAAGTTTTGAAAAGAAGAGTCGAATTTGAACAACTTTGAAAAAAAAAAAGAATTGAATTTAAACAAGAAAAATTCTGTTTCAAAGAGGAGTTGAGTGAACAAAGAATGACGAGTCTTGAATGTATACATGTTCAAATAGGAGAAATCTGAATGCCGGTGGACAAAATTATTTACACATAACTCATAAATTCTTAGAGATATATTTATATAATGAATAACTCACTTAAATAGTGAATTATGCATTTTATTTCTGCATAACTCATGTAATTAGTGAGTTTTATATGATAAATGTGAGTAATATGTATGTGTGTGTGTGTGCGTGTGTGTATATATATATATATATAAATTGTGAGTTTTATATAAATAAGAAGGATAACTTATTTTTATTGTGAATTTTACACTTTTTCTAATGATACTTTTTATGACTGACAAACGTTTTTGATGAACATGTCAATTTTTGCATAACTCATATATTTTTAGCACCATATAGTTATTCCATATCATTAATAAAGTTATGCACTTATCACACAAATTTTAAAATCTATATTCAATGAATAACTCTTTTTTTTTTTCACATATTTTATATTTGAATAACTTACATAATCAGTAAGTTTTACTCTCTCCATTTCGTATTAGTTAACCTTCATTCTAAAAAAATAAATCTTTAAATAGATGAATTGATTGTTCACATAATATGTAAGTTTTATAAAGTGAGTTTATATAATTTTTATTATATTTATGTAGAAAAAAAGTGAGTCATGTAACTTTTATTATATAAGAGTAAATACATAATTACCCTACTGATGTTTACCGAGATTTTTCAAAAAAGATGCCTAAACTTTGAATTCGATCCATTACCCCACGATTCTTATTTAATCAGTTTCAAACACACAATTTTTTGCCGAATCTTAGTCACAACAAGAAGAGTGAAATACACACGCCAATCAGGTGCTGCCACATGTCAAATACGTCTAATTTATATTTTTTAATAAAATTTTACTTTTTATTTAATTTAACACCCCACACCACTCCACCCCATCTTCTCTCACCCCACCCCATCCAGAAACTCCCCCAGCAGCTCTCCTCTACTCCCCACCCCCATTCAGCACCCCCACCCCAGTCCAACACCCTCACCCCATTAGCATCTCCCCCAAACACCCCAACCCTTCCGTCACCATTCTCTCTCCCCGTCTATTTTTTTTTCAAATCAATTCAAAAAATAATTTTATGATTTAATTGAGAGTTTTATGATTGAATTGAGTTTTAAAGATAGTTAAATAA
>NW_025826706.1:559526-657891 GCF_002878395.1 Capsicum annuum | reverse complement strand
CAAAATGATGTGTTTGCAACGAAATAAAGAAGAATCGTGGGGTAATAGGTCAAAGTTAAAGTTTAGGTGTCTTTTTGCAAATCTCGAATAAGGTCAGAGCGGTAATTATGTATTTACTCATTATATAACTCACTTAAATTGTGAGTTATGTAAAAAAAATGTTTAACTCTCTTTTTAAGTGAGTTATGCAATTTTTATCATATAACTTAATTAAAAAGTGAGTTATGTAGAAAAAAAAATGTATAACTCTCTTTTTAAGTGAGTTGTGAACTTTTTCAGAAATTTAACTTCGTTTGACAATTTCTGTTAAAAATTATACATATAACTCTCTAAAAAAGAAAGTTAAGTATATTATGATAATATTTTAAATACATGACATATTTTGATATTTTTTTTAATTTCATGACATATTTTGATTCCGAACTCATATTGATGATGGTCGGTGGGTCCTATGTATTCTGTGTGTATATCCTCACTGTGCCTGTCCAAAAATGGAAAATGGGGGCTGCCTTTTGTGTGTGATGGTTTGTGTGTTGTGGGAGTCACGTGTGAATTGTGATTCTATGAGCTGTGGAGTCTATATTCTGTTAAGGGAAAAAGGGTAAAAAACATGAGAAGGGGTAGGGGTAGGGGTAGGGGTATAGGTATAGGGGTAGGGGTACGTGGGGTAAGGGTGATTAGGATGAGGTGTAAAAATTAGTTAGAATAAGGGAATATTAGGGATTAGAGATTTAATTTGTTAGGATTTGTTGTATTTGTTTCCTAGTGGGGAAAGTGTAGAATGGGTGAGGGTATGTGGTAAAGTGAGCTAAAAATGAATAATATTAAACGTCAGGAGGGACAAATTTAGGTCTCTACAGTAACTATTTATACTTTAACGTCATTTTGGTCCGTTAACTTTTTTAAAACCTAATACATTACTGTCAACAATGTTTATACTAGTTTTGTAAAGTTTTCAAAAACTTATTACTTTCGTGAAATAATTTAAAAATAACTTATTTTGATCAACAATTCCTAAGATGAGTTCCTGCGAAATCATTAGAACATGTTCTTGGTATTTGTTTACTATAATTATGAAAATAAAATATTTAAGACCATTTTTTAATTCCCGTTTTGTTTGGGCTAGTGATATGCTTATAGTTCTACTCATCTGATAAAGGTTAAGACAAGATGAAGTGCAAACAGGGCTGCTTTGCTTAAAGGGTGAAATGAGAAGCGATATAATTTTTTTTAAAATGCCAAATAAACGTGCACAGCTAGATATAAGTAACTTAATAAAAATGAATCGGACATAAATGATATATGGTTTTGCATTCCTTCCCATTTATTGTTTTCATTAGAGACAATTTTAATTCCGACTTCATTGATGAGATTGGCTTTTTCGGTTTTAGCCACAAAAAGGAAAGCTAAATCTGATTCTCTTCAATCTTCACTCCATTTCTCTCTCTTAGCCGGGCCTTATCTCTCTCCTCTCTAAATTTATTCTCCTCTTCTTATTCTGAATTTTGTTGTTGTTACTATTTTTTATTAGTTGATATGTTTTCTTCACTACCGTTTTCCTTTGCATACCTACTTTGTCTTGCTATACTTTAGCTAAGGATCCTCCAGAAACAACCTTACTACCACCATGAGGTAGGGTAAAGGCCAGCATACACTGTATTCTCCTCAAATCCCACCCGTGGGATTTCACTATTGGTGCATATGATATGGTGTTGTCGCACTAGTTAGGGCTTTAGATAATTGACAATGTTATATTTTGGCCTTTGATTTTATTATTAGGATGGATGATCAAAGCCTTAATTACTTGAAAATCCAAGGTATTTCCTAACGTTATCCTCAATAAACAAACTTGGAAACATTAATGTGGTTATCTTTATGCTTTTTTGGAGATACGCCTTGATCAGGATGTAGAGTGCTAAGTTGGAAGGTTTTGAACATGTAAAGGACTTGTTTGCTTGTGATATTGAGTCATACAAAGTCTACAGTGCCTGTTAGTCTAATGGATTAGCTAATATTCTATGGACTATAGTTCTAGGTGTTCCGTAAAAGAGTTGTTTGCTATGTAGGACCATAATGGTGGAGTAATGGGACAATATAGGGAGCATAAGACTCCAAGAGATTTAGGCAGAAAAAATCATTGCCCACACGTTAGATGGGACGTAGAAAGGATGCTTAGCGAATGTCAAGAATGCAGGCAAACTGTCTAAAATGTTCCCTCAAGGTTTGCAACACCTTTGTCCAATCTAAATGGACCTTCAGTGGATACTTCTATGAACTTTGTTTTCTTTTCCGAGGAGTATAACAAAATTGGGATGATAAATGGATTTTGTTTTGGGTTTGTTGAGAAATGAGAAGGATCATGATAACATCTTTTGGGTAGTGGATAGGTTCTTTTAGATAACACATTTTATACCTTGCCATAAGAGTGATAATGCAACACCGCTTGCTACTTTGTTTAAATTGGAGATCATGAGCCACACATCACCCTATAAGCCAGAGTTTTCATTAAATACTGATAATGGTTTTGATAATCTTTTGTGTTTTAAATCTCTTCAGCTATGGCCTCAATGAAGCTACATACGACCAGTTTGTCTACTGGTCATGTGAGGATTGCAAGGTAATTGTGCCAAATGAAGATGTAGGGGATAACTTGGAAGCCACAGTGGACAGATTCCATTTAGAAGGTTGGCCGAAGAATATTCCTCGGTGTAGGAGGAGCAAGAGCAAGACAATTCCCTCTAGAAGGTCCGCAGAGTTCCTTTTTTTGCCCTTTAGGAAATACCACAAGTGTAAGGGACAACTTGGCAGATAAGGCGGAGCCTAGAAGGAGCGAGCGCACGACAAGTCTCCCTAGAAGCTTTGTCGACGTTTTCAGCCCTTTGGATCTTACTGGTGCTATTTCTCAAGGATTTGTCGAGTATCAACATAAGAAAATGGGTCTTTTTTCTTCAATTGAAAAAATCTGATGGCATGTGAAATGTAACATGTCCTCTGTTTAGCTATGGAAACCATGGTAGATGGATGGTAGGCAACCAGTAGTAAATTACTATATGGAGTCTGATATGTGGCCTGTGATTGTTGCAGGTTAGTTTGTTCAGTATGTTACAGGTGTATGTGTTGGGTACGATGTAGTTTTGATGATTGACAAACTGACAAAGTGATATGAAACATATCAGTCAAGCTGGTACTGTCTCATGTAGCTGAAACTTGTAGCAAAATCATCGATGACTAAAGGCAAGCGTGCAAAAATCAAGGAAGGAATAGATGGGTGGCTAATTCAATAAACTCAAGGAAATAAACATGTGTTGATTTAAAGAGTTGGAGTTTGACTAAAACACTAAGGAGACAAGAGTTGAAATTGAAGAAGGAGTCTCACTTGAAGTAGAATTCTATACAATGAGAGTTCTGATTAAATGAGGAGTTTAAAATAAAGAATGACTCTTTGGAGAGCTATGCTTAAATAGAAGATATATTATTTAGAATAACTTGTGCACTTACAGAGAGAGAAAAGGCTAAACACGAGAAAATTGAGAAAGTTCATAATTGAGAGAATTCTGATTGAAGATTCAAGTACTGCCAGTACAAAGGAGCAGATTGATGAACTTGTTTCACAGAACAGAACTTTACAGTTCATGGATCAGTTTAAATGTATTGTTCTTATTGAGTTGTAATTTATTGCTTTTCTAGATTGATTATTTAGGAACAATACTAAGCTAAGTTAACTTCAAGTTTGGGATAACTCGAAGTGGGTTCAACAATCAAGGATGATTTTTGAGTTATTGGAATTAGAGTTTATGATTCCTAGTTGTTGAGTTATAAGAATTAGAGTTTATGATTCCTAGTTATTGAGGCATAGGAATTAGAGTTTATAATTCCTAGTTGTTGGTTACAAGAGTTTTGTAATCAGCCGTTGTTGAGGCTCAAAATTATTTAGTGAAGTTGGGGTTAAATCCTGTAGAGGTATAGGTAGTGGTTTTTTACACGTTTTTGAGCCGGGTTTTTTTCATGTAAAAATCATTGTGTTCTTTACTTTCTGTTTTACTGCTTCCTTGAAACACGTCAGGCAACCCGTTCCATCCATAGGCAACTATTACGTTAAAGTCAGTGATCAGTAGGATACATACTCTAACAAGTGGTATCAGATAAAGGTTGTCTTAAAAAGGGTTAACACCTAAGATAAAATGAATTTCGCACCACCTACAAGCCACAGTGAAGGTCAGTCCACTATTAGACCTCCACTCTTTGATGGGCCTCACTTCATTTGGTGGAAAGCTAGGATGGAAACGTTTCTTCGAAGTGTAGATTATGAATTATGGGACAGAATTATTGATGGACCAACAATTTCCATGAATATAGTGAATGGAGAACAAGTGAAAAAGGTAAGGAGTGAATTCTCCCCGAAAGATCTTGTTACACTACAAAAGAATGCAAAAGCCAAAAGCATTTTTGTTTGTGGTGTTGGTCCAACCGAGTACAATAGAGTGTCTAATTGCATAACTGCTAAACAAATCTGGGATGCATTGGTAAATGCACATGAAGGCACTAGCCGAGTGATAAAATTCAAAATTGCATTACTTTTCAGTGAATATAAGGTTTTCAAAATGGAGAAAAATGAGTCACTACAAGAAATGATAACTAGGTTAACTTTTTTGATAAATGAGTTATCATCTGTAGGAAATGTTTTATCTACTGAGGAACAGGTAGAGAAGGTCTTGAGAGTCCTATCAAAGTAATGCCCAAGTTATAGCCATAAGAGAAGCTAAGAATCTCACTAGAATGTCCCTTGATGAGTTAGTTGGTAATTTGAAGACCTATGAGAGGGACATAGAAGATCTAAATAGGGCATCTGAAAGTAATGAAGAAGATGATGAAACTTCTCTCATGGTCATTGGAGATTCATACATGGAAGAAGATGATAGAAACTCTGAGGTAAGTATTCTTGAACTCAAAGAGAAATTGCATTTATTTTCTAAAAAGAAACTTGTTTCCTTAAGGAGTGCTCTAATTGATGACTTTCAAGAATTAACTTCTGATAGGGATAAGTTATTCAACAATCTTGCAAGTCTCAAGTCTGATTTTATTGATCTAGAAACTTGTAAGAACACTGTTGAAAAGGAAAATCGCACTTTTAAGGAACAGGTTTGCAGATTTGATTCATCAAACCTGACCCTTAAATCTAAAATCTTGAAACTAACTCTTTCTGAAAAAGAAAAAAAGGTCAAAAGTGAGGAACAAGAAAAAATTGAGTCAGAATTGACTAAGATTAAACATGAATACTTTTGTGAAAAAAGAAAAGATTAGTCAATTGAGTAAAGAAGTTTCTAAGTTGAAACTTGTTCTTGAAAGAGCCAATAGATGGACACATTCTTCAAGAATTGTTCATAAGTTAGGTCAAAGAACTCATAATGAAAAGGCTGGGTTAGGATTTTATAAAAGTTCTAATGCTATTAAAGATCTGTGTTATATTTGTGGTAACCTGGGGCATCAAACCACTGAATGTCCAGTTGTAGCAAAAAGCAAATCAATAAGCATAAGTCTAGCAAAAAAATTTGATTCCGTGTTAGCACAAGCTAACAAGAAGGTCAAATCTAGTCAGACAAACAAGTCACATAACCTATTGCCTCGATGGGCTAAAAGGAACCTCATACATCTTTTTTTCTCACAAGAAAGGATCCAAGCTTGTCTGGGTGCCTAAAGTTAACCCCTAATTGGTTTTGTAGGTGAGAGTGAAAGGAGGCAAGCAGAATATTTACATGGATAAAGCTTGCTCAAGGTATAAGACTGGAAGCAAATAAAGTTTCTTTCACTCACCATATTTAAAGGGGGAATAGATCTTTTGGAGATGACAAAAAAAAAAGATGTTAGTGAAACTGATCAGCATGCATAGGAACATGTTGTACCACCTGGTTCAACTATTGTATAGACTGAGGGCATATTGACAGGGGGAATAACAAATCAATAAATTGATGCATCAATAACATCAACACAATCTGATGATAATTTTGTTGGTAATTCATAAGAATTGATGTTGTCACAAGAATCTTGAGATATCTCATGGAAATCAATGGCTTTAGACTATGGTATTAAAATGAAAGTAATTTCACTCTTGAGGGCTATAAGAATTTTGACTATGTGGGTTACTTAAATAGCTGGAGAAGCACCAAAGGAACTAAGAACCAAAGGAACTAAGTAGAGAGCATTTTGAAAGGAATATGTTAGATTTGGGGATGATTAAAATTGCATGAACTCCCCTCAATGATTGACTAGAATAAACATTTTTATTTTAAATTTTATTAGCTAAAATGTTATTCGATTCAGTCTTGCAAATTTAGTTATGTGTCCCGATTCCAGATTTTTTACTCTTCTAACCTAATTTTGTATTAGATTGTGCAGAAAATAGGTACAAGCAAGCAATTGTGACCATAAAGTTCTTCTTAGCAAGTATGCTCTACACTGACATAAGCATAGGTTGTCTAAGTTAAAATAGTTGAGCATATCTGTTCCATTCTTCACACTTCATCCTCCCCTTGTCCTATGATGCTAACAAATTAGTTGACCAAATTTTCTTTGACTCTCTACAAATGGTTGTGTATAAATGTGTTAATTCTACACCAGAAATTCCTTCTTCTCTATCAACCAAAATATCAGTTTTTGTATAATGAATTTGCCAAACTTGATCATCAATCACATGCATCATATGTTTCTGAAGAATGAAAAGGGACATGCTCTCCTTTTTAGTTCCTAATTGGCTAGTTTTTTGGGGACATCTCAGTCCTAGTTTAGTTTGACTTATAAAACAACAATGGATGTTCTTGAGCAAATGAATCATGCTGCTATACCTGTTTCAATAAGGAGGGCTAAATCTCATTTGAAAAAAAATTTGATAATAAAGAAATGATTTAACTGAAAAAAAATCTGAACTAGAAGTTGCCCAAGACAGTCATAAAGTGGAGTAAGAGGTCTTTAAAGCTAGGATCATGACTTTGAAGCTTGACATTGATTGATAGAGGATTGAAAATATTGAAGTCATTCGTCAATTGACACAGTTGATATCACCTGTTCCACCTTTCTCATCAGTTTCTCACTATTTGTATCCTTAGTCATGTCCCACTTTTATACTGTATTCTTTTTTGATTAATGCTCAGTTGGTTTGCTTTGTTCAGTACTATCTTAGGTTTAATGTGGAACATGCTCTGTCAGTTAAATGGAATGGTTATCTTCGCTAAATTGAATCATATTTTTACTCTCTTTAATACATTACAATGTTGGCTAAAGTCTTTGTCTGATTGTTTTGGTGATAGCCCAGTGACCATGAATAGCTTAACAAATTACTTTGGCTAGTATATTACTACATTAAAAATGGTTTTTCAATGATGCCAAAAGGGGAAAGATAAGAGGGGTGCAATGTTTATAACCCATTGACTAACTTGTTTCATTCTAGTATTTTATACTTTAGTGCCTACAGGTGAAGATGTTTGAATGCACAAAGACAAGAGGTTTGTCATCATCAAAAAGGGAAAATTTGTTGGGAACGATGTAGTTTTGATGATTGACAAACTAACAAAGTGATATGAAATATGTCAGTCAAGCTGGTTCACAGACACACTGTCTCATGTAGCTGAAACTTGTAGCAAAATCATCGATGGTTAAAGACAAGCGTGCAAAAATCAAGGAAGGACCAGATGGGTGGATAATTCAGATAAACTCAAGGAAATAAATATATGCTGATTTAAAGAGTTGGAGTTTTACTACAACACTAAGGAGACAAGAGTTAGAATTGAAGAAGGAGCCTCACTTGAAGTAGAATTCTATGCAATGAAAATTCTGATTAAAGGAGGAGTTTAAAATAAAGAATAACTCTTTGGAGATCTGTGCTTAAATAAAAGATGTATTATTCAGAATAACTTGTGCACTTAAAGAGAGAAAAGGCTAAACACGAGCAAATTGAGAAAGTTCATAATTGAGAGAATTCTGACTGAAGATTCAAGTGCTGCCAGTACAAAGGAACAAATTGACGAACCTGTTTCACAAGACAGAACTTTACAGTTCATGAGTCAGTTTAAATGTATTGTTCTTATTGAGTTGTAATTTATTGCTTTCCTAGATTGATTATTTAGGAACAATACTAAGCTGAGTTAACTTCAAGTTTGGGATAACTCGAAGTGGGTTCAACAATCAAGGGTGATTTTTGAGTTATTGGAATTAGAGTTTATGATTCCTAGTTGTTGAGTTATAGGAATTAGAGTTTGTAATTCCTAGTTGTTGGTTACAAGAGTTTTGTAATCAGCCGTTGTTGAGGCTCAAAATTATTTAGTGAAGTTGGGGTTAAATCCTGTAGAGGTATAGGTAGTGGTTTTTTACACATTTTTGAGCCGGGTTTTTTCCACGTAAAAAATCATTGTGTTCTTTACTTTCTATTTTACTGCTTCCTTGGAACACGTCAGGCAACCCGTTCCATCCATAGGCAACTATTACGTTAAAGTCACTGATCAGTAGGGCACATACTCTAACAGTATGGATGTTAGGATTATAAAGACGAGGATTATGCTACTTTTCATTTCTCAACCAATGTGTTATATTTCGGTGGCATCTGATATTGCCATGTAGATTCCCTCCTGCTTTTGTTTTGGTTCCAACAAAAGTATGCAACTTTTCATTTTCTATTGCTCTATTTTACTTTTGTGGCGTTGGTGTATCATCCACTCAACTGTTCCCTTCAACATTTTCTCATACTTCTTTGGTTTGCTAAAAGTTAGCTCTTCAACTTCCACATAACAGGTAAAGCAGTATGTTTTGCAAAAAAATATATTGAATCATCATACCACTATAAAATTGTCGGGAAAACTGTTCTTTCCAATAGGTCTGACTGTTGAGAAGTGTCATTTACACTGTTGTAAAAAAATTTCTTTCCAATAGTTCTCAAGTTTTTCGAGAATTATCGCGGCAACGGAGAAATACTCTAATGGCACATGTATGCCACTGCTAATTTTAGGACGACTTTTTGTTACTTTTGTTGCATTGGTGCCTCGGACAATCAACTATTCCTGTGGAGATTCAGTTCCCTTCCCCGTCAAAATCCAGATTCCCACAAAGCACGACACACTGAAACACATCGGCAATCATTATCAAAATACTTCATCTACCAAGCAGTAATGATTCTTCTACATCATACATGACCAAAGTAATTTGCCCTACAGATCCATCTTTTCTATCCCTAAAGATTATCTTTTCCATCCCTATAAATCCCCTATTCTATCCCACAAAAGCTGCTCTGCTATAATCAATATTACTCTCTTTAATTACTCAATCAAATCTCTATAATTACCCTACTATACAACAATATATAGTTACATTAAAATATACAATATTTCCAAGTTGTCCGTCAAGGTAACATTACCGACTGAGATATGACTGAAACTTTTACTTTTAAACCGACTAGAAAAGGCTTTTGCTGTGCTTTAACTTGTCTGGATATCTACTTCATTTTTAAGGATTCTAAAATACTATAATTTGGTTCAGATTGATAACTATGGATCAAAAACATGTTTTACTAGTGATGTTCGAAATAATAACAAACTCTGACAACAACGTCCATAAATGTTGTTTTCATTCACTTGTATGGAGTTTAGACTAAATTGGATTGTCGTCGTAACCTCTGTTATTCATATTGGATAATGATTCAACTTCATGTTGCTTCTTAACTTCTTTTGATTATACAAAATTTGCGTGATATTAGCATTATTATAGGAATTTGTCCTACTTTTCTATTCTTCCCTGCTGTACTCTTTGGTCGTTGTATTTAAGAGTGACTAACACATATAACATAGCAAGAGCATTTCAACGATCAGCGAACAACTCTTTGGTCGCGTTACTACAATGATAAGTGATATTCTACATGACCTAGTAAATCAAATGAGTTATACCTTAGATTTGCCTACATATGACACAGGTTGCCTAACATGTTCCTTATGTACAAAGTAATATTGAACAACTTTTACGTGGGAAACACCCCACTTAGAATGGTGTGAAAAATTGCGATTTGTACCTCTACAAGAATTAACCCAAATTCACTAATTATAATGAGCCTCAATAAAGGAATGATTACAAGGCTTGCAACCTACGAATTAACTCTAATCCCTAACAAATATGCTTTCCAATATTTATGTTCCCAAGTCTTTGAGTCGCCCCAACTATCAAATAAAGTTGTGCATGACATTGCTGAAATTCCAGAGGGAGGGGGGGGGGGGGGGGGGGGGGGGGGCAGAATTTAAAAATTCCTTTGAGTCGATTGACGAGCCTACACAGTCAACTCACCTGCAGACCAATATACTTAACAAAACAGATTAGATTTACGTGAATAAGCAAGTAAATAAGTAATTTGAAATAAGAACACAAAGTTTTATCCTTATTCAAAACACCAATGTGGTGCCTACTTCCTGTAATAACTCAATTTTTTAATGAGGGTAAATTGGTAATTTGACCCATATTATTAATTTTAATTAAGAGAATTAAAGTGAGCAAGACAAAAGTCAAAATCCTCTCCCCTTTTCAATTTCTTTTTCACCTTTATGTTCGAAGGAATAGAATTTTAGGGCTCCTTTTTATTTTTATTTTTGGTTCTATTATTTTTGAAAGAAAGCAAGAGACGCACGGAGGAAATTCTAAGCAACTATTTAACTACTGTTTCAGGTGACAAGCATCAGGTAAATTGGTATTAAATTATATTTTCATGGGAGATGTAAATAGTAATTTTAATCCCTACATTTATTATGACTGGTCAATGATTAGTGGATAGTGGGAATTAGTCATAAAATATTGATTTTGAAAGCAAGTGTAGAAACTCTCTTTATCTACTCTATTCATTACTGCTTCATATCTTTATAGTGAGGTTAAGATATTTTCTTTACCTTTAAACTCATGGGGTTAAGGTATGAGATATTAAGATTTAGTTTTAAACTTAAAAGGTTACGAATATTGAGAAGTGACCCAACTACTGTGATTGATATCTTTAAACCGACTAGAAAAGGCTTTTACTGTGCTTTAACTTGTCTGGATATCTCCTTCATTTTTAAGGATTCTAAAATACTATAATTTGGTTCAGATTGATAACTATGGATTAAAAACATGTTTTACTAGTGATATTCGAAATAATACCAAACTCCGACAACAATGTCCATAAATATTGTTTTCATTCACTTATATGGAGTTTAGACTAAATTGGATTGTCCTCGTAACCTCTGTTATTCATATTGGATAATGATTGAACTTCATGTTTCTTCTTAACTTCTTTTGATTGTACAAAATTTGCGTGATATTAGCATTATTATAGGAATTTGTCCGACTTTGCCTACACAGTTGACTCACCTGTAGACTAGTATACTTAACAAAACAGATTAGATTTACGTGAATAAGAAATTAAATAAGTAATTTGAAATAAGAACGCAAAGTTTTATCCTTAGTGCCTACTTCCGGTAATAACTCAATTTTTTTAATGAGGGTAAATTGGTAATTTGACCGATATTATTAATTTTAATTAAGAGAATTAAAGAGAGCAAGACAAAACCAAAATCCTCTCCCCTTTTCAATTTCTTTTTCACGTTTACGTTCAAAGGAATAGAATATTAGGGCTTCTTTTTATTTTTATTTTTGGTTCTATTATTTTTGAAAGAAAGCAAGTGACACACGGAGGAAATCTAAGCAACTATTTAGCTATTGTTTTCGGTGACAAGTATTAGATAAACTGGTATTAAATTATGCAAATAGTAATTTTAATCCCTACCTTTATTATGACTAGTCAATGATTAATCGATAGTAGGAATTAGTCATAAAATATTGATTTTGAAAGCAGTGTAGAAACTCTCTTTATCTACTCTATCCATTACTGGTTCATATCTTTATAGTGAGGTTAAGATATTTTCTTTACCTTTAAACTCATGGGTTAAGGTATGAGATATTAAGATTTAGCTTTAAGCTTAAAAGGTTACGGATATTGAGAAGTGACCCAACTTAGTTTGAAATAAGAGCACAAAGATTTATCCTGGTTTGGAACACCAATGTGGTTCCTACTTCAAGTTCCTTCGGGTTTCAATGTTTCCTTAGATCTTTTCTAAGTTGAATCGGAATACAAGTGTAGTGAACAAGTTCTGAAACTTATTTTGATTTTCAGATTTTGTGACACAGCCTCAATCGGTAAGACTAAGTTGACTCGATCTTACTCTTCAGTAACTATAGAAAACTAAGAAGTACAAAGCTTTATGGAGACTAAGATTGAGACACACTAAACATTTCCTTTGAAGTTGGGTGCATGCTTCGACCTTCAGTCTTTTCTTTTATACTCTTCAAGTGCTTCGGCTTCTTTTCTTCATAAGGAAACTCAAGGGATTTCTTCTCAATCAAGGATCTCTGAATTGATTCCTTTATTGAGGGATGACACCATATAGTATGTCCATATTAGATATGTCTATACATGGTGCAACCTTGTTTTCACAACCATACATGTCCATATCAGATATGTCCATGTAGAGGGTGTGGTCTTCTTTCCTTTTTTTTTTGTCGTGATTGATTCACCTGCCTTATATTTGGGAATCCAATAATATCCACGATTGATGCAAATTCCAAGTTTAGCGCTAGCTTCCTTGTTAGTGGATGCTTGCTTCCTTTTGCGGGATATTTTTGAATATTCTAGGATATCCTAGATTGATTCCTTAGGGATCCTTTTCCGATCAACTGTATCTTCAGTATCCTACGAGATATATGTTTTTTAGTTTTTCGTTATTAAAACATATTATGAAAATGTGGGGCTAACAACTGCAAGCTTGAGAGCAGGAGAATAGAAATTGTACAAGAAATGTCTGCAAAATAGTTGTACGAGGTAGACAACAGCACAAATCTAGGCCATTTCATAAGTACGGTGATATTTATAGGCACTGAAATATGTTATTATAAGAATGCCTTTTCACTATTGTCTGCCAATTGCAATCCACGTTATTGTTAGCTTTTGGCACCTGGAGGGCTAAATCTTCTGAGTCACACAACAACAACAATACATTAACATAGTTCAATAAGTGAGGTTTGAGGAGAATAAGATGTTCACAAAACTTATCCCTACCCAGAGGCGGAGCTAGGATTTGAAGGTTTTGGGTGCTGAAACTTAAAACACGAAAAAATGTAATGCTGCCAGTAGGTTTTGAACCCATTACCTCTGCAGCTGAGGGCTCTACAGGTCGCACGCTTACTGCTAGGCCACTTGGTTATCAATTAATGTGGGTTCACAAGGACAATTTATATACCTATCTTCCTGAATTTTTAATACAAATATAAGGTCAATGCGAAAGCTACTTAGTTCACCCGAACCCCCCTATAACACTATAGCTCCGCCCCTGTCCCTACCTTTGTAGCATAGAAAGAATATATTTGAAACAAGGTTGCAAGAAAAATATAATAACAAAATATTAAGATACAAAACAAATGAAACAATACATAACAAAATAGATTGAAGCCACACATACTAAATACTACTGATAATAAGACTCCTGGGAGATGGGGCTAGCCCCTGCCTCTCCCACCTCATGAAGGGCATCATTAATACTCGATCTACTAACATTTAAACCCTCGAATTCCACACCATCTTAGCTATTTAGGGTCATGCCGTAGTAACACTTCTATAAAAATCCTATTATTTCATATTCATCATCATAAACTTTTTAAGAAATATTTTTAAATCTTTAAATTTTCAAAAAAAGAAGCTAGCCGCCAACTATGTAGATAAGCATTAATGGGAGTATGCATTACTCTTAATCAATATTTTTTACATTTGATAAAATTGCAATTATAAGTAATAATTTTTTCTCAAAAAAAATTCATTATTGACTCTTTTGGTTATTTTAGAAGTTGAATAAATTTCTAAACGAATACAATTTTTTTGATTTTGGCCGTCAATTAAAGGTCATTTAATTCTTTGTTTTAAAATCCAGTGTTCTTTTTTCAAATATTAGATTGCATCAAGACTTCATAACTATACATTGCTCTCATGTTTGCACCATACTGTGATTTAATGTGATTGAACTATTTACAATATTTAAATGGAAGTTGAGATCAAATTCTATTATTCACCTTAACTCCACCTTGAACTTGAGATATAGATCAAGGTACGTTGTACTCTCCGCCAGACCCCACCTATAACTATGAGATTACAACAATCTGTCTATATACTCAAGGTATGAATAAGTTTTGTTTTACCTAAGTTATACTCTCCTCATAAACCACATGTGAGATTACATTAATATATACCATATTTGATCAGATTATTATTTTGACCAACCAACAAAAATATATATAAAAAAACCCGTTAGATCAATGAAGATCAATGAAGTTTTGATGATTGACATATAAAAGAAACATGTTACTCAAGCTGGTCCAACCACATGAATATAATCACAAAGGAAAGGGGACAAGTTTTGTTAAAATGAAAAAATGGATAAGCTCTCTTGCTCTCCTAATGTATCATGTGTGATAAAAAGAAGTTTTAATTGAATACAACACTTTGTGATAAGATGAAGAGGAATATTTTCATTCAAATAAGGAGATTGAGTAGAAGAAGGAGTTTCACAAATAAGAAGACTTGTACTCAAAGACTTCGACTTGACAAAGAAGTCTGTTTAGTTGAAGAGTCCAAATGGAAGTAAAAGAAAGTAGACAGTGAAGGACTCCTCGAAAAGTCAATATATATCGAGGAAGTAACTCATTTTGTCTCTTATACACTTAAAAATATAGCAACGTGAAGTCCCAAAGCTTGAAGCATCTCATGTTCCTATTACTTAGAGTTAAGGAGTCTTAGTCTTTATGAGGTTGGTTCTTGAGTTGTAATGTTTTCGTGTCTCAGTGAAGTATAAACTGAGTTAGGAGATTTTTCTTTAAGTTTGGGGACTCGAAGACTTGGGAACACTTACCTTGGGAAGGTTTGTATTTTCGTAGAATTAGGAGTTAGAGTTTAATTCCTAGATTACAAGAGTCTTGTAATTTGTTGATTGTTGAGGCTCAATTGTTTTAGTGGAGTTGGGGTTAAATCATGTAGAGGTATAGGTCATGGTATTTTATACCTCTTTGACCCGGGTGTTTTCCACGTAAAAATCACTGTTTAATTACATACTGTTTTAGCTACATAGAAACACGTTAGTCAACCTGTTCTATCGATAGGCAACTGTCAGGCTAAAACAAGTAATTCGAAGGGCTCGTACTCTAACAAGTGGTGTCAGAGAGATAGGTTATCTTACATAATGTTAACACCTAAGAAAAGATCATTATGATGAATTCCGCACCTTCTACTGGTCACAGTGAAGGACAATCCACTATAGGCCTCCTCTTTTCAATGACACTTATTTCGCATGGTTGAAAGCTAGAATGGAAATATTCATTCAAGGAGAAGACTATGAATTTCATGCGACAGAATTATTGATGGTCCAGCTGTCCCAATAAAGTTGGAAGATGGTGAACAAGTGAAAAAGGTGAGAAGTGAATTTACTACTGATGAGTTGGTGGCACTTAAGAAAAATACAAGGGAAAAGAACATCTTACTGTATGGATTAGGTCTAGCTGAGTACAACATAGTGTCTACTTGCACCACTGCCAAGCAAATATGGGATGCCTTGGTAAATGCACATGAGGGCACCACTCAAGTGAGAAAATTTAGAGTTGCTCTTCTCTTTATTGAATATGAAGATTTTAAAATAAAGGACAATGAATCCCTTTATCAGATGATGTCAAGACTCACTACTTTAACAAATGAGTTGACCTCTTTGGGAAAAGTCATCACTACTGAAGAATAAGTTGATAAAGTATTGAGGGTTTTGCCAAAATCAAAATGGGATGTCAAGATCACTGCGATTAGGGAGGCAAAGGACCTAACCAGTATGATGTTGGATGAATTAGTAGGTAACTTAAACGACCTATGAGATGCAAATTGATGAAACCAAGAATGAAACGGAAGCTCCGGAAAAAATTTGGCTCTAAAGGATTCTGAAAGTGATGGGGAAGTAGAACTGATTGAAGATTAGGTGGCTTTTATAACAAAAAAAATCTGTAAAGTCTTCTAAAGGAAAAATGGAACAGGTAACAAAAGGCGGTCCAATGATAATCCTACAGGGTGCTTTAAGTGTGGGAACACTGATCACTAAGTCAGAGATTGTCCTTTTTGGAAAATTGAATGGAGTAAAGAAAGAGTTGAGAAAGAATTAAAGGGAAAGGATATGAAAAAAGAGAAGGAGGAATTTGTTATGGTAGCTGCTTGGGGATTTGACTCTAAAGGATAAGATGGGGATGAGGTAGATGAAACTGCTCTTATGGCAATTGGATATTCAGACATGGAAGATGATGATAACACTGTTGAGGTAAGTATTCCTATACTTATAAAGAATTTACATTTATTTTCAAAAGAAAAGCTTATTTCATTGATGAATGAATTAATAAATGATTTCCAAGAATTATCTTCTGATAGGGATGAACTATTCAACAGTCTTGCAAGTCTCAAGTTTGATCTTATTTATCTGGAAAATTTCAAAAATATTGCTGAAAAAGAAAACAACACTCTCAAGGAAAAAGTCAGTGAACTTGATTCTTCAAATTTAATTCTTCAATTTGAGATCTTAAAACTGACTCTTTCTGAAAAAGGTAAAAGGATAGAACGTGATGATCAGACAAGGCTTGAGTTTAAATTGACAAAGGTTAAACATGAAAAGGAAAAGGTTAAGAAATTAAGCCAAGAAATCTCTAGGTTAAAACTTGATCTAGAAAGGCCATATATATGGAAAAATTTCTTAAGAATTATTCATGAATTAGGTGAAAAGACTCACCATGAAAAGGCTGGATTAGGATTTTTTTCAAGAGTCAAACTGTCACTAATGATTTATACTACATCTATGGCAATCTTGGACATCCAACTATTGAATGTCCAATTGCTAATAATAGCAGATCCATAAGTATAAATCTGTCAGATTTCATAAGATCTCAGAGAAATAAAGTAAATAACAAAACCAATCAGAGAAACAGGTCACATAACCTGTTGCCTCATTGGTCTAAAAGAAACCTGATTTATTTTTTATCTCTCAAGAAAGGACCCAAGTTTGTCTAAGTTCTTAAAGTTAACCCCTAAATTATTTTGCTGGCATGGTAAGAGTGAAAGAAGGAAAGAAAAAATAGAACATGGTTAGAGCTTGCTCAAGGAATAAGACTGAAAGAGAACAAAGATCCTTTCACTGAGGGGAAGATTGTTTGCAACAAGAAAACAAAAGATTGAAAAGAATCAAAAACAAAAGTGTTTGGATATGTAGTGTTTGAGTAAGGGGTAAGTAAGAGAGACTTTGTTCAAAAGAAAATAATCTGATTAGTGTGAAATCCTTGTGAACTAGGGTAAGAAGAAAGAAAGGGAAATAAATTGCAGTAAAATTGATGAGTTGCATAGAAACAGGTTGTGCTACCTGGTCAATCTAATTGTTCAAGTGATGGGCATAGTGACAAGGGGAAAAGTAAGAAACTTATTCATTAACAACACCTTAGCAATCTACAGATAAAGTGGGAAGATTCTTGAAGAGAGTAAAAATCCAACCTAGTAGGTTACCTTGATGAAGTTCATACAAGGTGTTTTGAAAACAAGAAAAGAACTGGAGGTTTTATACATCTTATTGGAACATGTCTAACAACTTGGTCCACAAATAAAAAAAATGCTCAATAGCTTTTTCTACTAATAAGGCTAAGTGTGTTGTTGCTGATTCATGTCATGCCTAATTATTTTAGATACAGAAACAATTCATGAATTTTGGGTATAAATGTAGGATGTTTTCATACTTTTTATATAATACAAGTGCCTCAAATTTGAAATTTTTTTCCTGTACTAAATCTTATTGATATTGGACACTAGTCTCTTAGATACAATTTTAAGGAAGGTCTTATATCTATCACATTATGTTGCATGGAAGATCAAATTGCTGAAGCACTTAGTAGTGAGCTCTATGAAATTAGTAGATTAGAATTGGGTATGATTAAGGTTTCATAAACTCCCTGCAATGATTGACTAGAAATATTTATTCTTAGTATGTCCCATGCTAAAAATTGTTGAATAATTCAATCTTGCACGATGCGTTATGTGTTCTAATTCCAGGATTTTGACTGATCTCACTGATTGTGTATTGAACTTTGTAGAGATAACGGATCCTTTGAATATATTGGATATAATTTAAAACCATCTAGGTATAACATTATTTTAATTATTTTTAAATTAGCATGATGAAATACCTTTGTTTACTTGGTCCCAAAAAAGAATTATCTTCATAATCGCCAAAAGTCCAAGCGTTCGTGTTTTCAAAAAGAGGATTGCCACCACTTTTAGCTTTCCCATCATTGTCTGCCAGGTCTTTTCACATCAGAATTCCGTACCTATCACCATTACTTTACCAAATTTATGTTTCATCTTCCAAGTTACTCAACTATTTAAATCAAAGTTGCTTTACCAAATCATATCATTCCCACATCTCTTTCTCTCTCTATGAACAAATTGTACCTTTCCATTGTGTCAATGTTTTCCTCTTCATCCTCCCCTAAGTTGACTAAATCCAACACATTCAGTAAATCACCATCCACTGAATTGGTTATTCATGCCACTGCCAACACCACTCTTCATATTTCTCCTAGTATCCCCATGAAATTCTCCGACTTTGTATCTTGGACGAGTCTTCAAAATCCATTCTCAAAATTCTCTGCAAGTTCACATGTTTCTCCCACCTCAACTTATAAAATTATTGATGCCACCTCTCTCCAAATTATCGACACTGATGATATTCCTATAGCAAATTTGGTCCGTCGAAAAGCCAGATCTCAGTTGTTAAACAACAACAGTCTTCCACCCCTATTGTTGTCGATGAGCTTGAGGTTCCTGATGAACCATATTCGTATTATATTTCACCTATAACTCTTCATAAATGAAATAAAAAGCGTTAAGAGGAATCTTCTATTGCTGAGGCAATCCAAGCCAGTAAAAATACACGCTCAACTCTACCTGTTCCTCCCTCTTCTTCTATTTGTCAAGATGTTTTGCTTTGCTCTGTGAGGAAGGGAAGGAAAAAATAATTTATTACCAAACCATCTGGATTTCAACCTCCTCTTTCAACTCTATAGTCAAAAGGAAAGTCGACATCCACTTCCCATCAAATCCCTCTAAATCCCTAACTCCCTCCTGCTCTAGAAAGCGGTTTCCTACACCTGTTCCATCAGACACTTCTAAGTCTGATAAGGATTTTGATATTGAGGAATTTTCTGAGCCTATTGATTCTAAAATGGATCATGTTCTCTACTTTCAAAAGAGAAAACTTGTTAGGGGTAGGGTCATGACTAGCTATGGAGGTCTTGCCATGGAAATTGTGTTGAAAAAATTAGCTGTCCAGGGGTGGACTAACCTGCTCCTTCAAGGTAATGTTCAAAGGATGTTTGTAAATTCTAAGGTGTGTAAATTTTACACCAATGGGATTGAACGTGATGATGTGTTTTCATCATCTATGAGAGGGGTAGATATAAACTTTGCTACAGATAATTTCGCTAGGATTTTAGGTGTTCCATTGGGAAGCTAGGGTCATTATGTGAAATTCAAATGGATGCCTTTGGATAATCTACACTCTGCCTTATAAATCTCTAGGAAATTCTCGGGTAATCCAAATCTTGATTACCATTGTAGAGTCTTTAAAAGAGAGATGTCTCCTCTACATCAGTTGTATTTTGATGGTGTGCATAAGATGATCCTCCCAAGGAAAGAAAAATGTACTGAGGAAAATTTTCTTGATCTGACTCTCATGGAGCTCCTGTACACTAAAGTCAGAATCGATTTGCCCAGACTTATGATCAAGTACATATAGAGGGTCCTTGTTATAGATAAAAAAAGACATGCTTTGCATTATGAGTTCTGGCTAGCACCTATTCTTAAAGATTACTCAGTTCCTATTCAAGTGTGAACCCTGCAGACCACAAAGGATGTCACTGGCATAGTGGAACACATGAACTTATCTGTTTTGATTAGAAGTGTTGATACTCCTTTTAAATGAGCAAGAAATGCTCTTGCTGAGAAGAATGCTGCAATGATTTCAGCACAGGCTGAACATGATGTTGAGAAAGCCTTGCTTCAGGCTCAAATTCATTTTCTTAAAGCTGAACTTACTTGTAAGCGAGCAGAGAATATGGAAACTATTCGTAGACTGATTCAGTTGCTTCCATCTATTCCTTCTTCCTCTTCCAACTCTCAGAGCTTTAGTTTTTGTCAAAATGATGTAGTTGTTCTTTATGCCAGTTTGAAGTGATTACATAATGTTCTATACTAGAAATTAATGAAATCACTACTTTTGTACTTATTATCTAGTATTTGCATAATTTAAATACAGTATGTGTCTTTTCCTTCTTATTCTGACTATGTTAGAGATAGACCAAGTGTCCAAATTTATTACACGATCTTTTTGTCTCGGCATATCTTGAACTAACTTTTCGATGATGTCAAAAGGGAGAAAATTGAGTTGTACTATGTATATAACCTAATGACTAATCTGTATCTTTTAGTGTTGTGTCTTTAGTAAAGTATTTTAGGGATGTAAAGTTTGTCATCATCAGAAAGGGTAATTTTTTAGATAAATGAAGATCAATGAAGTTTTGATGATTGACATATAAAAGAAACATGTTACACAAGCTGGTCCAACCACATGAACACAATCACTAAGGAAAGCGGACAATTTTTTTTTTAAAATTCAATCAATGGATAAGATCTCTTGCTCTCCTGATGGATCACGTGTGATAAAAAGAAGTTTTAATTTAATACAACACATTGTTATAAGCTAAAGAGGAAGAGTTTCATTCAAATAGATAGACTAATTTGAAGAAGGAGTTTTACAAATAAGAAGAATCATACTCGAAGAAGGACTTCGACTTGACAAAGAAGTCTATTCAGTTGATGAGTCCAAATGGAAGTAAAAGAAGGTATACAGTAAAGGACTTTTAGGAGATTCAATATATCTCAAGCAAGTAACTCATTACGTTACTTATGCACTTAAAAAGATAGCAACATATCGACAAATTATCTATGAAGTATCATAGCTTGAAGCTTTTGAGTTGAACCTGTTCCTATTACTTTGAGTTAAGAAATCTTATACATTATGTATTAGGTTGGTTCTTGAGTTGTAATGTGTTCTAGTTTCAGTGAAGTATAAATTGAGTTAGGCTCTTTGTCTTCAAGTTTGGGGACTCAAAGACTTGGGAAAACTTACCTTGGAAGGTTTGGTTTTTTGTAGAATTAGGGGTTAGAGTTTAATTCCTAGATTTACAAGAGTATTGTTATTTGTTGATTGTTGAGACACAATTGTTTTAGTGGATTTGGGGTTAAATCTTGAGGAGGTATAGGTCGTGGTTTTTACACCTCTTTGAGCCGGATGTTTTTCATTTAAATATCACTGTGCAATTACGTACTGTTTTAGCTACATAGGAACACGATAGACTACCTTTTCCATCGATAGGAAACTGTTAGGTTAAAATAAGTAATCAGTAGGGCTCGTACTCTAACAAAACCTATCAAAACTTTCATACTTTAAATTGTCCAAATTTTACATAGATTCATCTTTTGTAACTACTTCGAGTGTATCGCTACAGTGATTATCAGATTCATAATCATATATTTGTGATTGAGTTGTGGTGATGATTTGATATCAAGAAGCTGAGAATGATCTTTAAGCCAGTCCTCTATTCTTTGAATGATACCATCCGGTTGAGATATTGGTTTTCTAATTAATATACTGCTATTGCCTTCCTTCCAGAGTTACCAAACTGGAAAAATAGTAACCACAGACATAATGTAGCCTACTTGGGATTTCCTGCGAGATATGTTAAACCACCGGGATAGAATGGAATCTGTTTGGAAGGATCTTATATTGGAAAGGTGATCAAAATGGTTCCAAACCTCCATATCAAGTTCACTATTGATGAAGAGGCGATCGATACTTTATTTATCACGCTCCGAACAGCACAAGCATTCTCTTGCTAATCTTATACCTATTGTCTGAATTTATTCCCTTTAAGCTCAACTAATGTGTTTTGGATTTCTGGTTCCTTGCATTTCTTGTTTTCACCATGGTATTTTTCTAATATTTTCTTCATTTCTCATTTTATCCTCAATAGATTTTCTCTTTAATTCTTCTGAAATTTGGCAAAGTTATAAGTATTTCTCTGACTTTCATAGTGTTTTCGTGTAGTAATTCTTATTTTAGTTGTAAAAGTACTAATAAGGTGGATATATCGTTTACTTGTTTTAGAACTGTGGTGCTTGGACAATTTGTGTGCTCCTAGATTGATTCAACAGAAATATACAAAAGCAAACATCAGAAGGAGGGAAGGGGATTCATATTTATTATATGAATCCTTATATACAAACAACATACCTAGTGTAAATCCTACAAGTGGGGTGTGGGAAGGGTAGTGTAAACACAAGCCTTGCTCCTACATTGGGAGGCATAGAGGTTGTTATTGGTTGATCCTCAGTTCAAGGAAAAGCATATCAAAACTAATAGAAAAAGAAATAACATAAATGAAAAAATCTTTGAAAATACTATAGAATTTTAACCTTGTACATACATTGTAACTTATCCCATTAACCTATCCCCATTTCCACCTATTTGTACCAACACAAGTGTTATCTAACTATCTCTACCAAGGCTTGAAAAAATCACACGAAATCATAAATAACATGGTGTTTTTGTGTTCGTTGGGGTCTAAACATTAGAACTCATAGGTTTCAATCAATTTCATTGACCAACATACCTCACCATTGAGTGAAATATGGTAGATATATTTATTGATTACCATGGAGAACAAATGTGTATCCAATTCAGTCTCCTTTTACAACAAACTCTAGAAAACACTTTTTACTTGTGGATTTTCTTGTTAAAACTTCTTTTTCATTATTTATAGTATATGGATCTTTTGCACTATTTGTATATTGCTTTTCATATGACTATTAATAATTCTTATTCTATGTTTTACAGGATACAATATGTCTAATTTGTGGTAATAAAGGATACTCGAACGCGCTTGTTTTTGTGTCATTTTCATTGAAGTGGTTGTACATCAATACATTTGATTGTTACTATTAACGATGTAGCTATACTTCACCTCATTCACTAAATGATATATGACACCTAGAGTATATATACAAAGCTAGACACAAAAGGTCAAGAGCGGATCCATGATATTATGCCTTTTACCAACAACATTTGACTATGTATATCTGACACAATGTAATAACTGATATACTCTGTGAAAAATATCTTGACATTGGTATACTATCTGACTATCTTGACACTCCCTCTAAAGAGCATACATGTCAAATTCTCCGAGCTTGCCTCAAATGTATCCAATCCGAGCTCCTCTAAGGGACTTAGTAAGAATATCTGGCAATTGGTCATTTGAACAGACGAAGCTGCTGGCAATGCATCCAGACTCAATCATTTGCCTAATAAAATGACAATCCGCATCTATATGCTTCATTATTTTATGGAAAACTAGATTTGAGGAAATATGTAGGGCAACCTGACTGTCACATATAAGTTTCGTCTATTTGAATTCAACATATTATAGTTCTTGGAGACGTTGTTGCAGCCAAATAAGCTTGCATGTATCAAGGGCCATAGCTCGATATTCAACTTCTGCACTAGATCTAGAAACAACATCTTGCTTCTTTCTTTTCCAAGAAATTTAATTGCCTACAATCATGACACAATGCCCATAAGTAGAGCGTCTATCTGTTAAAGAACCTGCCCAATCTACATCAGAATATCAAACAATGTCAATGTGTCCTTTGTCTTCATATAACAATCCTTGTCCTAGAGCTTGTTTGATGTATCAGATGATGTGAATTACTGCATTCCAATAATCTTTACGTGGAGCTTTGAGAAACTAACCATGCTTACTGTAAATGAAATATTCTGCCGTGTGATAGTGATATAATTCAATTTACCAACCGGTGTCCTACATTGTCACACCTCTTTTTTACAAAAAAAAAAATGATCTTAAGTTTCAAAAGGGTTTTATTATTAAGTGACAAAAGATAAAGTTTTTTTCGAAAAGAATTCTTTTTCATTTAAACTCAGAGCCGCCAACGGGCATAAATTTGGTGTCCAAGTCATCTTTGGAAATCCTTTTTCAAATTGATTTTTGACTCTTAAAAACTAATTTGTGAAAAGAAATTCAAATTAAAGAATTTATAGACCCAGGGGAAGGTGTTAGGCATCCCCTCGGTCCGTGGTTCAACAAAGGTCGCTTGATGGAGTATATTGGCTGGTATGACACTATGAAATGCATAAACAAAACAAAACGCACAACACACAACACACAAAAATAAACAATCAAACAGTCAAAACTCCAAATAGTGTCCAGTAAAATTTATTACAAACTAAAATAAAAAATGCTAAAATTAAAACCTAAACTATTTTAACTATCCTTTCTTTATCCGATAGCTCGGGCCATACTCATGATCAGTCATCCGAGTACAAAGTATCACGGGGCATTCCATGATATTAAATACAATTTTTCACGGGGCATTCCCGGCAAAATGAGTAAAAGGAATTTAGATGCGATGAAATATAAACCATTCAACACATTCAATTGTTCAACAATCCACAATCCCTAAGTTTGCCTACCCGACCTACCATTTGCCTAACCATTTTTATTTATCATGATTCTATCATGGTCAACATCTTCAATGAATCAAAATTAATTCAAATTAACTTTTATCAAGATTAAACACTCTCCAAATTCCTTTTTTAACGTACAAATTTTCCACATGAAAAGAGTTATCCACCCATATCAACAAAACTTGTATCATGATCAACTATTCAATCCTCAAACATCCATAAAAACTCCCAAAAATAATAATCAAACCCATAATCACTACATAAATCCAAAAAATTAAGATAAAAATGAAGAGAAAGACTTAAAGATATGTTCCTTCTGAATACATTCAAGCGATTTACGAAGAGAATAAAGAGCTATCCCTAAAACCCCAACGAAGACAAAAACCTCGACTCTCAAATCAATTATGAACCAACTCAATCGCGGTAAACTCAAAATCCGATTTGAACCAAAATCTAGTCAACAAACATAACCTCAACTCGAAGTAAAATCAAAACTAGTAGTGAAGCCTCAAAACGAGACCCAAATCACTAGTTTCAAACTAAGCTTAAACGGGCTCATCGGAATCAGGGCCAGATTGTCATTTCCTATCCCACCGAAAATCTGATAGACCCGAAAGTCAACGACATAATGTTTCCCATGCTAGATTTCACCAGAAAAAGAAACAAAGAAAGAATTGGGTTTGGAGTTTGTGGGTTGTTCTCCGATAGCCTTCATTGGAATAATACCGAGCGGAGACCCCCGATGAAGATTCCAATGGTTTTCTAATGAAAATTTTCTGAAAAATTATTAGCCACTACCTATCGTCTCTCTTCTCTATTGATCCCTCTCTTTAATTTCACTTTTCTAATCAATTATCTCTATATGTTCATTCTATTTTTCTCCCTTTTCCTGCTTAACTATGCCATCTGTGTGTGAATAATGGTGTTTTTGTTGTTTGTGTGTAAGAGTCAAAATCTCTGTGTGTGTTGATGAGTGTATTATGAGTTCTTTGTGTATCCAGTTTTATGATGGGGTATATGTATATATGTGAGGGTTATGTGATGTGCGAGTATATATCTGTGTATGTGAGTATGTGAGCTATGTGTGTATATTCTTTTAGGGTTGGTGAAATCATGAAAAGGGTAGGGGTAGGGGGAATATGGGGTAGGGGTGAGGGGGTGGGGTGAGGTAGGTGAGGTGTCAGTCTTTATTGTATAAAGTGGTTAATTTGTTACCAATTTGTTATTTTTTTGCTGAAATTATTATTTTGTTTTTTAGTGGAGGGATCATCACACGTGGGTGAGGTACATGGTATGGTAAGGATAACTGGGTAAAATTTAACTTTTGGGAAAGACAAATTACGTGTCTACATCATGCCCCTCTTTGGATGTAAACACAAAATGTTTTCAGACAAAGAAGTAGACAATGAGATAGAATTTTGTTCCGACCATTATTTAAAAGAAAGAAATAGAATGAAGAAGGGCAATCAAATCTTGACCTTGGGTTTTTTACCTATCTTAGGTTATGTGAGAGTCAAGTCATATGTAGTTCCAGGGTTCACAAGGAGATGGAACATGCCGAGTTGGAGAGTCGAGAGAGGCCTAAACGAGGTTCCGGTCTGTGGCTTTTTCAAAAAATGAAAGTTATAAGTTAAAATACAAATAAAATTACAATAGTCCAATCTATGCAGGTTCTCTTGACTCTTGACTTGAATTTCTGATGTTTTCAAAAGTGATAAAAGAATCGATCTTCTTTGGGTTAAACTTGAGAATAAATTCTTTATCCATACAAAATTTGATGTTAGATATGAACTCAAAAATTGATAATGTTCTATCGGTGGTACTTCTGAATTTGACCGTAAATTTGAACATGTTCACCCTATTCTCCAAGTAGTCTCCTAACTTACATTTTTATCTTGTTTCTTGGCTTTCAATTTCCTCGCCCTGTTCTCCAAGAGCTCCTGACTTACTATTTGTTCAATCTATTGACATTCAATCTTATTACCCTGTTCTCCGCGAAGGCTATCGACTTGCAATTTCATCATCCTGCTCTTCAGCCGAGCTCCTGATTTTCAATTTCATCACTTTATTGACTTTCAATGTCATCACTGTATTCTTTGGGTGGGATCCCGACTTAGAATTTCATCAACAAGGTCTTCCGGAGGGCTCCTAACTTTCATTTTACCACCCTGTTCTCCAGGCGAGCTCCTGAATTGTAATTTCCTCACTCTACTTTTTGGGTGAGTTCCCGACTTGTAATTTCATCACCCTGTTATTCAGGCGGGCTCTGACTTTCAATTTCATTGCTTTGTGTACTTTTAATGTCATCACCTCATTCTTCGTGCGGGCTCCTAACTTGCAATTTCCTCACTCTATTTTTTGGGTCGGCACCCGACTTCCAATTTAATCACCTTGATCTTCAAGTAGGCTCCTGACTTTCAATTTCAACACTTTGTTGACTTTTAATGTCATCACACTATTCACCAGGCGATTTCCTAACTTGCTATTTCCTCACTCTATTTTTGGGAGAACTTCTGACCTGCAATTTCATCACCTAGTTCTCTAGGCGGGCTCATGACTTTTAATTTCATCATTTTGGTAACTTTTAATATCATCACCCTATTCTTCGGGTAGGCTCCCGACTTGCAATTTCATTACCTTGTTCTTTAGGCGGGCTCCTGACTTGTGATTTCCTCACTCTGTTCTTTAGGCGAGTTCCCGACTTTTAAATTCATCACCCTATTCTTTTGGCGGGCTCTTGACATTCAAATTCCACACTCTGTTCTCCGAGGGAGATTTCGACTTGCAATTTCACCACCCTGTTCTTTAGGCAAGCTCCTGACTTGTGCTTTCTTCACTCTGGGTGAGCTTCCAACTTGCAATTTCATCACCCCTTTCTTTAAGAGGGCTCCTTACTTCCAATTTCTTCACTCTGTTCTTCGGGTGAGCTCCTAACTTGTAATTTCATCATCCTGTTCTTAAAGCGTGCTCCTGGCTTACAATTTCCTCACTTTATTCTGCCTGACTTTCAATTTTATCCCTTTGTTGACTTTCAGTGTCATCTTCTTATTCTTTAGGTGCGAAGAGGTGACAAGAGTGCTTTGTTTAAAGGGTGAAATGAGAAGCGATATATTATTTTTAAATGCCAATCAAAAGAACACAACTAAATAAAGTAACATAATAAAAATGAATCAAAAATAAATGATATATGGTTTTTCTAACCTACTATATGAAGGTATTACGTTAACATTCCTTCCCATATATTGTTATCATTAGAAATTCTTAATTTTAAATTTTGACTTCATTGATGAGATTTGCTTTTTCAGCTTTTGCCACAAAAAGAAACCCTAAATCTGATTCTTTTCAGTCTTCACTCCCTTTCTCTCTCTTAGTCAGGCCTTATCTCTCTTCTCCATAGATTTATTCTCCTCTTCTTATTCTGAATTTTATTGTTGTTACTATTTCTTATTAGTCGATATGCTTTCTTCACTGCCATTTTCTTTGTCATACCTACTTTGACTAGCTATACTTTAGCTAAGGGTCCCTAGAAACAACCTCACTACCTCTACAAGGTAGTGATAAAGCCTACATACACTCTATTCTCCCCAAATCCCACCCGTGGGATTTCACTATTGGTACGTATGATAAGGAGTTGTCGCACTAGTTAGGGCTTTAGATAATTTACAATGTTATCTTTGGCCTTTGATGTTGTCATTAGGATGGATTATCAAAGCCTTAATTACTTGAAAAGCCAAGGTATTTCCTAATGTTATCCTCAATAAACAAGCTTGGAAACAATAATGTGGTTATCTATATGCTTTTTAGGAGATATACCTTGATCAACATGTAGAGTGCTAAGTTGGAATGTTTTGAACATACAAAGGACTTGTTTGCTTTTTATATTGAGTCTTACAAAGTCTGTAGTGCTTGTTAGTCAAATAAATTAGATAAGATTCAATGGACTTGATGATCTTGGTTAAAGCTCGTACATTATGGTTTGAGGTGTTTTATGAAAGAGTTGTTTGCTATGTAGGACCATAATGGTGGAATAAAAAGACAATTTAGGGAGCATAACACTCTACGGATTTTTTATGGCACCATATGGTATATCCATAATGAAACCCAAGGGATTTCTTCTCAATCAAGGATTTGAATTGATTCCTTGATTGAGTGATGGCACCATATGGTAGGTCCGTATTAGATATGTCCAATCAAGGTGCAAACTTCTCTTTACAACCATACATGTCCATATCAGTTATGTATATGCAGAGGGTGTGGTCTTCTTTCCTTTTGTTTTTGTCGTGATTGATTCGCCTACCTTATATTTGGGTATCTAATAAGATCCATGATTGATGCGATTTCCAAGTTCAGCGCCAAGTTTCTTATGAGTGGATGATTGCTTCCTTATGCGACATATTCTTGTAGATTCTAGGATATCCTAGATTGGTTCCTTGGGGATCCTTTTTTGATCAATTGTATCTTCAGTGTATCCTGCAAGATATTTTTTTATTAGTTTGTCATTATTAAAACATATTATGAGAATGTAGGGCTAACAATCTCCCTCTTTTTTGACAATGACAAATAATAAACATCGGTTGACTTCCTTGTTCTTCTAGTCGATTTTCGCCCCCTTTCTTGCTGACTCTTTTGACTTGGAGCATCAATGTCTCCTATGCTTTTGTGTCGACTTGCTCCCTTATCTTGAAAGCACCTCTGATGTTTCTGCATTCTCTTCCTTTTGGCATAATCAAAAAGAATAATACCCCACACCTATAGGCAAGGAGAAACAATAGGCATATAGCACAAAAGCGGTCGAGTTAATTAGCAACAAAAAAAAGGTGTGGCAAATAGTGTTTGAAAAAAATAATTTACAACGAAAATAAGAGATAGGACCCCTTTTTGAATAACAGTCATCATTTTAATGCTTAGCAAGAAAGTAGGCGAGGGTGTTGTGAATGTTGTGATAGAGTTATTCATAGGATTTCACAAAATTCTTAGTGAAGGAGGAATAGGAGTTCTGACTGATATTGCAAGGTCGTTATTTAAGAAGTTGACTTCATACTTGAGGGATTCCATGCTAGTAAATAATTTAGTGAACAACATGACTCCTTCCTGCTTGAATCTGTCAATAGTCTTCCTCACCTTGCCTACATCAGTGATTATATCCTTCCCCAACTGCAACAACTTGGAAGTCGACTTATGAAGAAGCATGAATCCTTCCTCAATAGACATTATTCAATCCTTAAGCTCCTCCAATTCCTTCAATACATGAAGCATCGGGTTAGAGACTAACTTGTTTACCTAAGGGAGATCTGATTTTTCTTTGGCAAAGTCCTTTACGCACTATTCATTGTCCACTAAAGCATATCCTATGCTGGAAAAGGTCTTGGAACCATAATGGTAGAGACTTCTACCATTGGGTATGCAGATAGATCAATGGAGTAATATAGGAAGATTCTGGAGATTTGCTGTCTGTAAGGTAGGCTAGAGGAGTCTTGTGCAATTGCAGCACTTTGAAGCATATATTCGCAAAACCAATCAGCCCAATTTATCTTGTACTTTTTCACCATACAATATAAAACAAACACATCATGATAGGTCATATTGCAGAAAGAGCCTTTTCTGGGGATCATTGTGGTGGCGATGATGTTAGATACGATATGGTACATAAAGTAGAGAGAGGGGGGGACAAAAGTTGGATGATGATGTATCAGGGTTGGACACAACCTGTTTCGCTTCCTTGAAGCTGACTTCAAAATATTTAGGCTAGGAGCCATTCATAAAGGTGTCATGACCTGAACTAGGGCCTGGCCGTGACGAGCATTTCGAACCATGGAGGCCCGAAACACCCCTATCTGTCCGGTAATCATGCACCTAATTCATATGATCAAAGTAATGCGGAAGAAACACAATATAATGGAAACATGGTCAAGAATCATATGAAAACAAAAATGGGGAATAGTATCCCACAATCTAAATCAACATCTCTAAATCATAATATAAGACCTTCCAAAACATAGAAGGTTCACCACTTGTCTCTGCAACTCTGTCTGAATGATCTACTGATTCTCTTGACCCCTAGACTAGGCCTCTAAACCTGAGAGGTTGGAGAGGGGAGGGGGTCAGCACAAAAGTACTGGCACGCAGAGATATCAAAACAAAACATAATATTTTTACAAAATATGGTTGAGATCCATTATAAAGAAATTTCGTATCAAATCATTTGAAAACACATGTGTGTATTGCAATAGTTTCTCAACAACAATGAAATGCAACTGAGCTAGGTGGAATACCCTGCATAATTTACACCAACTGTCAAACCTCGGTTGCCACCGAGATTAGAGTATAAGTGAGGGAGAGACACACAAGATCACATAGCATGGTGTCTCGACCTAATGGTAGTGCCCAAGATCACTTAGCCCGGGCTCCTACCTATAGTCCCAATTTGGGAATGACGTGAAGTCAAGTACACAAGATCACTTAGCGTAGTACCAATATTCCATATTGGCAAACACGTTTTCCAGCGATGAGTTCTTGTGTCTCAAACTCCTTCTTTGGGCATCCACCTTTCTCATGTAAAATCAATGCATTCAAATTTCATCTTATTCAGTCACATATCGTATTCTGAAGGGTATCGTCATACCCGACTTGCAAGTCATCAATATCACATCCACATATGCACAATCATGTAAAAACTAAGGTGCTTCATCATTTACAAGTGGTGAACAATATTTATTTCAAATTCATGCTCTCTTTTGTTGATCACAATAGAATATGGAGTATCGAAACATTATCATGGGAATTTGAAAACAATTTATCATTCATATATATCAAACTTCCATGGAAAATCTCAAATCACATATGCATGGTTTCAACCATTGAAGTATATAGGCAAACAATTCCCATGACATAAAGAAAATGACTTAAAAATCATATTGAAAGCAAGTTATTAGCATTTGATTGAAAACCCCCATTTAAAAGCATGCATGTTCATAAAAACTACACCCATGAGATTTTTGGATAACCCCACGTACCTCTATATGTGAATATGATAGGTGTTTCTTGAAGCCTACGTTGCGAAGCTTCCAAATCTTCAATTTGTTTTGAAAACCCATGGTTGAATCTTGAACTATTTGTTTTTTTATTTTGAAACCCTAGAGAGAGTTCTTGAATAATTTGGATTAATGAAGGTGTATTTTGGGGTCTTCGGGAACTGAATTTCGTGTTTAAGGCTAAATAAGGGTGGAAAAGGACCATTTTGCCCCAAAAATGGAGTGTTTAAGTCACCTGAAACCTTTACATAGGCGGTACCTATGCTATCACCTATGTTTACATAGGTGGTGCCTATGCTATCGCATATGTTTTACATAGGCGCCGCCTATTACTTTGAAAGACCATAACTTCTTGCTCGGGTGTAGGATTTTAGGAAAATTGGTATCGTTGGAAAGCTAACTCGAAGACCTATCATTTGAAATATAGTAGGCTCTCTAATTAGACATTTACAGAAAGTTATGGTCGATGGAAGACACAAATTAGAACGTCCACTAAAACTTAATCGATCGAAATAGTTTCAACTCGTGCTTGAGTTGAAGGACCTCTATGGTCTAAATTCAAGCTTGAATAGATTCACATACTACGCAATTAAATAAAATGCCATAGTGGCATAGGATTTTATGGCTTCGGGATTATCAATGCATCGAAATCATGGTTTTTATTCTAGCCCAAAATATGGGGTGTTACATTATCTCCCCCTTGGGATCATTCGTCCTCGAATGATGGGTAAGAATATATTAAAGCTTAGAGGTATGGAATAACGCGGACACGACATGTCCTCTAATAAAGAATAAACTGATCTAAAACATGACCATATGGCTGGAACTACTGATGTTCTTAATTCTTATACCGAACATGTATATCTGATGAACTGACGTATGAACGTATGACTGAATACGCAATGACAACTGCTGCAGATCTTGTAGTAAGAATCTTTGCATGCGGCTGAATGGGGTATCTCCCCCTTGGGACCTTATGTCCCTCTATGAATGTTCAATTCACTAAGATACTCAGAACACTGAGGCGATGCACATAGCACCTACGAATTGAATCATAACTGGACATTTCGAATCTGAATTTAATGCATGATGCATGAACTGGGATATACTCGTAACTACTGGTATACTCTATCTTGGAATAGTATCATGTCTGAGATTTCGAGTAGCAAGAATAAGTGCAAAGACGAGAAATAAGTCATGCGAATCTGACTGCTAAATTGACTTATTGGCCATACAGACTGAATTATACTACACCCTTATACTTAACTGGAGTATTCTCTTCAACACTCTCTCTAAGGAAGCTCTAGCTGTAATAGGGAGCCATGCATCAGGGTACAAATTACACAAGACATCCAATTGAGGAAATCACAACATTGACACTACTCTGCAGTCGGGAATATAGACATATAACTCCTAAATTAGGATAGAATTTTTAGACCTTTGGCAATACAACTTCTTACTTTCAGTCTTAGATCACTTCCCGAATATCCCTTAACTATACTATTCCCTATAAATATCATATTCATTCAACTCAGCTTAAAATTCTCATATGAGCATTGACAAATCTTTCTGCTAATGTCGGAAATAACTAAATCCCTTCTCCGTGATCAAGCCTAACTCTAAGTCACAAAAAAAAAAATACAAAATACAACATGCCAGAGCACGCTATTATTATAAACCATATGATGCCACCTTCTATATCTCCTTTAAAGATCATATCCTAAATATAACATGCCTTACCACTTCAATGACTACTCAGAACTCTTAATATGAAGTCGCTAATACATATTGCTACCTTTCGCTACAATCCCAAAATGTTATTAAAGCCTAATTTATAACCACATGTTAACTTCAAGGCAACCACACATAAATACATACTTCATATAGTTTCTAAACTACTATCAATATAACTCCCACGCGCTACCCTAAGACATACACACACAAACGTTTCCACTAACCATCACATGTATCAAAGACTTAGCCCCAAATCTTACTTCATACTTATGGCCTTATCTAAACAAGCATACTATGATCTTTCATCAACAAGAACATTTACATCATCACCACTATCATTGCATAGGAAGGGTTACTAAAAGGTTAAAACATAATACCCTCAAACGTGTAAAGATCTTTATACGGGACTGAGCACACTATAAAGAGTGAGTATATGCGTCAAGAGTTGCATGACCTCAACTAGAGTTCATAACATAAGGAATGTGGTTCTAACTACTTGAATAAACTAGAACTCATTATCTTGGAACTGGAAGAGTACGTGACTCTGTATCATATACCGGAATCATGAACTATTATCACGGAACTGAATTGTAAGGCATGAGTAAGCATCCAGATAACAAAAAAAAATACTAAGGTAGGAATGGGTTGATATTCACCCTCACTTTCTGATGTTCTAACTCATACTACATCACTACTAGAATCTGAGAGCCTTACTTGGTCATTCGTTCTATTATCTCCCCCTAAGCTTTAAGTCATCATCTAGAGTTTGGGAGATCCCTTACCAGATTCTAACTGAACTACACTTACTGCACTCTAGGGTCTGAAAGAAAACAAATGACAATACATGCATATCATAGAGCTTAACCCGAATGACTACCTTCTGGGATATACTCTGTCTTTCCATAGCCACCAATAGTCATAGAATAATGCTTGCACACTTATTTCTATTGGTTGAACCTTCAAAACTCAAACTTAGATTCTAAAACTTAACATGGATATCACCAAGCCTTTGATGAACCATACCACTTCCGTCCTAGCATACCAATATTGCTAATCCAAACTTATATCTCTACCATAACAATCGAGATTAAATCAAAAGGCTCAATAATATCAATCAAGGCTCCTTAACTTGGCTATCTATAACACCATACACCGTCTAACTAGTCTTTTTCCAACTAGTAACTCCACGGTACCACTAGTCACACACAACATGTAATTGTCTTAGAGAAATGCCACGACTCCATATCGCCTTGGGCATACTTACACACCATACCTACAACATTATACTTCATTACGAATCAATTCAAACTTAACCCATTTCATACACCGTTCAAGCCTATTAGATCACTTCCGTATAACTAACATCATTAATCAAGAAATCATCACATCTACCTTTATGAACTTCAACTGTTCAAACTTAATGTCTAGTGCTAAACATGATTTTACAACCCAACCTTACGCATGATTATCACTTGGAAACCATGAAATAAACATCAAGAAACACTAGTACACTAGAACTTCATAACAACAATGATCGATCTTGACCTTACGGTCTTCCTTATCATAACTCATTAGCACGTACTATTTCAACACATCAAGCCTACTAATATTTATTCCCACAACCATAAACCATTAATCTCATGCCACTATTCTTACATCCACATCCTACATTAGATTCAATCCAATGGCCTAGCATCAATCATCTACCACCAATGACGAGGGCAACATGATATACTAATCCATCAAATTGGAATATTCTATCCCAAATACTTCAAAATCTGCTACATACCTTCTCATAAGTAGTACTAGTTTACAACTACCAATAAAGGAAGGTCAAGGGGTAAGGTTACATAATAGACATGATCAACCTTAATCTTATATTATAACCCCATACAATCTTTTCTACTTATACGGATTTCTCACCTCATACTTACTTACTCAATCATACATTTAGACTGCCTTCAAATTCCTCAAACAACCATGAGTCTATAATCATAACTTACTCATTAATATCGCCATTTTCACATTCAAGCAACCAACAAATCACCCTGAACAATAACTCCTTCTCTACCTTCGACTAATAACACACAAAGACAAATCACTTCATTACCAACTCTATCTCATGTAAACAGATTCAACCATACATATATTAAACCAATGAAAGAACAACAAATGGGACAACAAGTTGCTAGTGAATCGAAACAGGCCTCACACGGCTTCACTAGACTTTGGTTTTGTATTTTGAACAAGAAAATGAGATAGATGACAAGGCAACTATGCTAGTGAATCGAAAGAGCCCCACACGGCTTCACTAGACTTTAAATTTTTTTTTCAAAAACACCATGATAACAAGATTACATATTATAGGGGATAGAAAATTGACACATAATATTTAATGGTCTAAGAATATACATATTATTCTATATAAATAAAATTTGAGTAAAACACTTACTCTATGGACTACCATACTGTCCACACACACTGCTAGCTACCACATTAGTTTATCACTATAAAGGGGTAAATCATCCCCAAACATCAGTTATTCAACTGAAATATTCACTTACACAAAAATCACCCTCACTCTGACGTCTAACTTTGTTACTTCACATCACTAACTTCTTGGTCTAGTTTTATTACCGATAGGTCATGAAAACAACACTTTAACCCACACTACTATTCGATTGGAAATACAGTTCCAACATTCTACTACACCTTATTACCTCTGAAGCGTGACACTGGCAACATAAGTTCTAAAAAGAACTGAATACACTAAGTACTGCAGGCTGAAAAACACGATTTCATCAAAATCAAGTTTCACACTAGAACCAACACACTCTGAAGCACTAACAGACTTTTCTTAAGTCCTTGCAAAAATCTTATATGATTCGATCAGAACAAACCATACCATTTAGACTCTAAACTTCTATACTTGAATCACCCTGGTAATGTGACAGGTCTGAGAACATCCGAGTAAGGAAAGAATTTGGGATGATTTTACTTTCATATGGACGTCACCATAGCACGAATTAGAGTATGAAGGAGAAATATTCTGACTCTGTTGCACAAACTAGATCATGAAAAAAAGAGACATTCCTAAATGCCTTGTAGCCTCCTGCTTATAAGTATGGCGTGCTACACACTCATAAACAAGACTCTACCCGATGCAATTTTGCAGACACCTTGGGACCATAAATGGTGCTTTGAGACCAAGTTTGTCACGACCCGAACCAGGGCCTAGCCGTGACGAGCATTTCGAACCATAGAGGCCGAAAACACCCTTATCTGTTTGGTAATCATGCACCTAATCATATAATCAAAGTAATGTGGAAGAAACATAATATAATGGAAACATGGTCAAGAGTCATATGAAAACAAAAATAGGGAATACTGTCCCACAATCTAAATCAACATCTCTAAAACCGTCTGCGAAATCTCTACTACATGACTGAAATAATGTCTATCTGAAAATTGGGACAAGGCCCCAGCAGACCCAAAACTAATATAAGATAAAAGGACTGCAGGACATAAGACCTTCCAAAATATAGAAGGCTCACCACTTGTCTTTGCAACTCTGTCTGAATGATCTACTGATTCTCTTGATCCCTAAACTGGGCCTCTAAACCTGGGAGGTTGGAGATGGGAGGGGGGTTAGCACAAAAGTACTAGCACATAGAGACATCAAAACAAAACATAATATTTTTACAAAATATGGTTGAGAGCCATTATAAAGAAATTTCATATCAAATCATTTGACAACACATGGGTGTAATGCAATAGTTTCTCAACAATAATGAAATGTAATTGAGCTAGGTGGAATACCCTACATAATTTACACCAACTGTCAAACCTCGGTTTCCACTGATATTAGAGTATAAGTGAGGGAGAGACACACAAGATCACATAGCATGTTGTCTCGACCCAATGGTAGTCCCCAAGATTACTTAGCCCGGGCTCCTACCTATAGTCCCAATTTAGGCATGACATGAAGTCAAGTACACAAGATCACTTAGCCTGGTACCAATATTCCATGTTGGCAAACACGTTTTCCAGTGAAGAGCCCCTGTGTCTCAAACGCCTTTTTCGGGCATCCACTTTTCTCATGTAAAATCAATGCATTCAAATTTCATCTTATTCAATCACATATCATATTCTGAAGGGTATTGTCATACCCGACTTGCAAGTCATCAATATCACATCCACATATGCATAATCATGTAAAAACTAAGGTGCTTTATCATTTACAAGTGGTGAACAATATTTATTTTAAATTCATGCTCTCTTTTATTGATCACAATGTAATATGGAGTATCAAAAAATTATCATGGGAATTTGAAAAAAATTTATCATTCATTTTTATCAAACTTCCATGGAAAATCTCAAATCACATATGCATGGTTTCAACCATTGAAATATATAGGCAAACAATTCCCATGACATAAAGAAAATGACTTAGAAATCATATTGAAAGCAAGTTATTAGCATTTGATGGAAACCCCCCATTTAAAAGCATGCATGTTCATAAAAACTACACCCATGAGATTTTTGGATAACCCCACGTACCTCTATATGCGAATATGATAGGTGTTTCTTGAAGCCTACGTTGCAGAGATTACAAATCTTCAATTTGTTTTGAAAACCCATGGTTGAATCTTGAACTATTTGTGTTTTTATTTTGAAGCCCTAGAAAGAGTTCTTGAATAATTTGGATGAATGAAGGTGTATTTTGGGGTCTTTTGGAACTGAATTTCATATTTATGGCTAAATAAGGGTGGAAAAGGACCATTTTTCCCCAAAAACGAAGTGTTTAAGTAACCTAAAACCTTTACATAGGTGGTGCCTATGCTATCGCCTATGTTTTACATAGGCACCGCCTTCTACTTTGAAAGGCCATAACTTCTTACTCGGGTGTTAGATTTTAGCAAAATTGGTATCATTGGAAAGCTAACTCAAAGACCTATTATTTGGTACATAGTAGGCTCTCTAATTGAACATATACAGAGAGTTATGGTCAATGGAAGCTGACACAAATTACAACATCCACTAAAACTTAATCGATCGAAATAGTTTCAACTCGTGCTTGAGTTGAAGGACCTCTATGGTCTAAATTAAAGCTTGAATGGATTCACATACTATGCAATTAATTAACATGGAATATTGACATAGGATTTTATGCTTCGGGATTATCAACGCATCAAAATCATGGTTTTTATTCTAGCCCAAATGTGGGGTGTTACAAAAGGGAATTACCTAAGAAAACTTTGTATCAAAAACCTTTTCAAATAGAAAATTATTGATTATGATTCTTGTGCTGAGCACAAGAGTTTCCAATTCCCCTATGCCAGCAGAGAGGTAGAGATTTACATAGAATATGCAAACAATATCCTCATACACTTCAGGTTCACAAAGGCAGAAAACTAGAGATAAGTCTTGAAATTTTAAAAAGAAACTTATATTGCAATGTGCTACCTTTAAAGGGAAGAGATTCACTACTCAACCGAGAAAAACTGAGCAGTTTTTGAAAGTGGTAAACTTGTCTTTCTATGAGTAGGTACAAAAATTATGTATGTCTTATAGAGGGAAAGGTTCCAAAGGGGTTGAACGAGGTTTCTTAACTAATGATTTAGAACTTAGAGCAGAGAACTTTTTAGTGATAGCTGACTACCGAGAATGCAAACAAGATTCATTACAAGATTCAAAGATGAGGACAGGATGATGATTATCAGAGTAGAAGTCAGGAAAGATTTTGGTGAGATTATCCATGGAACGAGTTCCAATCAATTGTGAGTGGTGCAATCTGGACAAGGGTTTTAAAAGGGCGGAGAGGAAGATAAAAATATTGGTAGATTAAGCGGGGTGAATGAACCGAGGGGAAGATGAAAAGATGTGAAGTGAATAGAGGCGACTGCTGAAGTAAAAGGATGGCCGAAAGGAGTTGGAAAGATAAAAGGGTAAAGAAGAGATAAATGAAGAGAGGGAGAAAAAGGTGGCATGAAAAGGTAAATGCAATGATAACGCTTTTTCAAAAAAAGGTTTGTCAAAATTTAAAAAAATAAGTCACCAAGATGCAAGCATAATGAAGCTGTTAAAATAAATTTTACCAAAAATAAAAATTGCAGGTCATGAATGCTGATAATACCGTGTCTTTTTCGTAAGAGACAAAATCTTTGTTCTAATGAGGGTTTAGTAAAGATATTTGCCAACTGAATTTTGGAATCAACAAATACTTGGGAAAATTTGCCATTTTCTACATGTTCTCAAATAAAATGAAGTTTAATATCAATGTGTTTAGCCTTAGAATGATGCACAAAATATTTAGACAAACTAATAGCACTGGTTTTGCCACACATTATAGGTACAAATTCAAATGAAAAATTAAAATCAAGTAGTTGATGCATAATCCATAAAATTTGAGTATTAGAACTTCCAATGGCTATGTATTCAGCTTCAGTGGTTGATAAAGTAACTGAAATTTTCGTCTTGCTATGCAATGAAATCAAGGCAATACTAAGAATTTGACATGTTCCACTAGTGTTTTTCATCATTCTAATCACCTGCAAAGTCAGTATCTGAATATCCAATTAAGTCAAAATGAGAGTAAAGAGGGTACCATAGTCTAATATCATACATTTTAATAGGATATCAAATAACTCTTGTCACGGTAGTCAGATGAGACTCTTTGGGAGATGACTAGAACCTCGTACACTTACACACGCTGAACATGATATCTGGTCGACTGGTGGTCAAGTAGAGAGTGATCCAATCATTCCTTTGTATGTCTTTTCATCCACATCTTTTCCAGATGAATTTGAATCAAGACTTATGGAGGGACTAATTGGAGTTACATAGGACTTTCCCTTTTCCATACCAAATTTTTGAAAAGTTCCTTCATATATTTGTCTTGACTAATTAAATTACCTTGGTGAGTTTTCTTGATTTGTCATCCCAAGAAAAATGTAAATTCTCCCTTAAGACTCATTTTAAATCCCCCTTTCATTAAATTTGCAAATTCTCACAAAAGGAAATGTTAGGACTACCAAAGATAATATCGTCAACATAAATTTGCACAATGAGTAAGCCAGAGTCAAGCTTTTGGGTGAAAAGAGTTTATCAATTTTGCCTCTTTGAAAATTATTGTTTTAACAATTTATTCCTATAGACCTATTTGGTTCCAACTACTGAGAAGTTCTTAGATTTTTGAACTAGATTCTAGACTTTATTTCATTCAAATTGATCTAATTCTTCCTTCATGGCCTCAATCAAAGATTCATATTTGAGGGCTTCATCAATTTTCTTGGGCTTGATTTGAGACACAAAAGCAACATATTCTTACTTTCTTAATGAGACTCTTGTCTGTGTCTTATCGTTTGGGTTTCCAATGATAAATTCATTTGGAAAGCTAGCATTTTGTCTCTATTCTCTAGTAATATTTGTTTTAGTTGTTTCATTAGAGGGATTCGACTCTTGAGGGGTTGTAGTCGACTCATCATTTGGAAGCTCAGGGGTTGTGTTCGCTTTGGTTCCAGATTGTAGATTATTTACCTGCTCTTAATCAATACTCAAAGTCATATAAGTTTGGTTAGTTTCATAAAATACAATATGCATACATTCTTCAACACATAAAGTCCTTATATTACATCCTCTGTAGGCACGACTGGTGGGAGAGTACCCAAGAAAAATACCTTCGTCACTTTGTGGGTCAAATATTCCTAAGTTACTCTTACCATTATTGTTGATGAAGTGCTTACATCCAAATGGATGAAAATAACTAATTTTAGGCTTTATCCCTTTCCACATCTCATACGGAGTGTCTTTTAGAATAGGTCTGATGAGGTATGTGTTGATGACATGACATACTGTGCTTACTGCTTCTACCAAAAAGTGATCTAGTAGATTGTGTTCTAGCAATATGATTCTTGTAGTTTCTTAAACATATTGGTTCTTTCACTGTAGCACACCATTTTTTTGATGAGACCGAGCTAATGAGAAGTTTTGAAAGTACCCGTTATGAGCACAGTATTCCTCAAAAGCTTTGTCTTCAAATTCTCCTCCATGATCACTGTGAGCACAACTTATGAAGTGTCCTGCTTCTCTTTATACTTTCTATAAAAGATCTAAAATTTTTTGAAAACCTCATGTTTATAAGCAAGAAACATTACCCAGGTTAAACGAGAATAATCATCAACAATAACAAAAATATATCTTTTTCCACCAATACTTTCGGTCTTGGTGGTGCAAAAAAAATCCATGTGGATTGTTTGATGGGTTTTGATAGTAGTAACAATGTATTTTACTTTGAATAATGTCCGAGTCTATTTACCAAATTATCAAGAATCATTGATGTGATCCTTCTCAAATTTGAGTTTGGGCAAATCTTTGACCAGTTCATGTCTTGAGAGTTTCTCGATGACATATATACTGGCATGCCCAAGCTTTCTGTGACACAAACAAGTGTCATTGGTTTTCATGGTGAGGAAAGTTAGAGTAGAAAAATCAAGATTATTTAGAACATAAATATTATCAACACATTCATCGATAAAAGAAATGTCTCTTTTATTCATGTTTGATGGAGCAACTTTCGGCTTTGAAGGAGACTCAAAATCATGCATTACATAGTTGATTGATACTGAGCAGGTTATGTTTGAGTCCGTCTTTGAGATATACTTCAATGAGTTTTCATGAGGAGTTGAGATTTACTGCGCCAACTCTAATGACATCACATCAAATTTGAAAGATCCTTATTCTATTATCTTTGGAGAACAAAAACTTTCTTTCTTTCCAATCATATGTTTGGAACATTCGTTATTGATGACCCATATTTTCCCTATAGATTTATCAGATGTCTTCCTTGGTTGATTCACCTTTTTCCATAAAGCACTTGTTTGCTTTTGTTTCTTCCACAGTTTCTTCTTCATCACTCCAAGTGAGGAAGTTTTTATTTCTTTGGATGTTTTTTTTTCATTTCTGGACACTTCTATGTAAAGTGACCTAACTTTCCACAGTAATAGCAATGATCATTATTTCTAGTCAGTTCATTGTTTTTGACTCCTTGGGGTATCTGCCATCTTATCTCTATGATCTTCCTTACTCCACAATTTATAAGAGCCATTCATTCACTATTAGCTTCATTCAACAATTCTTCTTCTCCAATTGTTACAACATTGAAGGCCACTTGTTTCTTCTTTTCTTCATTTGTACCAATTTATATAATTTTCCTTATCTGTTAGAATATTTCCTCGTAATTCATCATATGTCATGTTGTGAAGATCCTTGTCTTCTAAAATGGCAGCTTTGTATTCTCATACTTTGGAGAGACTTCTGATAAGCTTCCGGACTTGCAGGTTGTGTGGATAGATCATTCCTAATGATTTCAGCCAACATACAATTTTCTTGAATCTGGCAAACATTGATTCCACATTTTTATTTTCTACCATTTTTATCAGATCGTACTCATTAACCAGAGCACTGATTTTTGCCTTTTTGACATTGGTGGTCCCTTCATAGGTTACTTCTAATTTGTCCCTTTGCGGTTTCACAAGTTGGTATCTTGTCGTATTCTTCTCCTCCCACTGCACAAAGGAGTAAACTTATAGGTCGTGCATTAGTTTGAATTACTTTTTATTTCTCTTTGGTGACTTCAAAATTTTCCAGGTCCTCCACGTTAGTACTTCTTAATTCCTTGTCCTTCTTTTTCTCTTTGGGTCCTGGAATGGGCTTTGACCCTTTCTTATAGACAACCCACGCTTGAAAGTCGTTTGATCGAACAACAATTATGAATTTGTTCTTCCGGTAGGAGTAGTGCTGTCCAATGAAGTATCGTGGTCTTGTGGAGGAGTGACTGTCTTGAAGGAGAGCTCCTGGAATTTGGTAATTTTCCATTGTATCTTTACTCAAGTGCGGCTAAGCAACACAATTAGTGAGACCAATTGAAATTCAAGAGAGGGAGAGATGAATTGAAAAATTCCTTTGAGTTGACTGACAATCCTTCATAGTTGACTCACTGTAGATCAATATACTTAACAAAAAAATTAGATTTACATGAATAAACCAGTAAATATGTGATTTTAAATAAGAACACAAAGATTTATCCTGGTTTAGAACAACAATGTGGTGCCTACTTCCGGTCCCCTTGGGTTTCAATGTTTTCTTTTAAAAGTTGAGTCAAAGTACAAGGGTAGTGAACTAGTTCTGAAACTTTTTTTGATTTTTAGATCTTGTGACGCAGCCTCAATCAGTATGACTAAGTTGACTCGATCTTACTCTTGTGGTACTACACAAAGCTAAGAATTACAAAGATTTATGGAGACTATGATTGAGACACACTAAGAATTTCTTTTGAAGTTGTGTGAATGCTTCGACCTTAAGTCTTTTCTTGCATACTCTTCAACTGCTTCATCTTCTATACTTCATAAGGAAACTCAAGGGATTTCGTTCTCAATGAAGGATATAAATTGATTGAGGGATGGCATTATATGGTATGTCCATATCAGATATGTCCATGTAGAGGGTGTGGTCTTCTTTTCTTTTTCTTTTTTCATGATTGATTCGTCTGCCTTATATTTAGGGATCAAATAAAATCCATGATTGATGCTAATTCCAAGTTAAGCGGTGGCTTCCTTGTTAGTGGATGCTTGCTTCCTTTTGCGGGATATTCTTGAAGATTCTCGGATATCCCAGATTGATTCCTTAGGGATCCTTTTTTGATCAACTGTATCTTCAGTGTATCTTGCGAGATATATGGTTTTTTGTTTTTTGTTATTAAAACATATTATGAAAATGTGGGGCTAACAACTGCATTCTTGAGAGCAGGAGGAGAAATTGTAGAAGAAATGGCTGCAAAAGAGTTGCATGATGTACTCAACATCACAAATCTAGACCATTTCAGGAGTATGTTGATATTTATAGGCACTGAAATGTGTTATTTTAAGAGTGCCTTTTGGTCACTATTGTCTTCCAATTGACATCAGCGTTATTGCTAGCTTTTGTCACCTGGAGGGCTATATCTTCAGAGTCGCACAACAACAACAATACATAAATATAGTTCCATAGTTGAGGTTTGAGGAGAATAAGACGTTCACTAAACTTATCCCTACCTTTACAACATAGAAAGAATATATTTGAAGCAATGTTGCAAGAAAAATATAACAACAAATATCAAGATACAAAACAAATGAAACAATACATAATAAAACATATTGAAGCTACAAATACAAAATGCTACTGATAATACGACTCCTGGAAGATGGGGCTAGCCCCTGCCTCTCCCACCTCATGAAGGGTGTCATTAATACTCCTCTATATACTAACCACCCAAATCCTCTACTTCCACACCTTTCTAGCCATCTTGGGTCATGCCCTCAGTAACGCTTCTATAAAAATCCCATTATTTCATATTCTTCATCATAAACTTTTGTAGAAATATTTTTAAAGCATTGATACTGCTTTAAATAAAGAAGCTAGCCGCCAACTATGTAGATAAGCATTAATGGGAGTATGTATTGCCATTGATAAATGTATTTTCCATTAGATAAAATTGCCATTATAAGTAATAATCTATTTCTCAATAAAACTTCATTATTGACAATTTTGGTAAATTTAGAAGCTGAATAAAGTTCTAAACGAACACAATTTTATTGATTTTGGCTGTAAATTAAAGGGTCATTTAATTCTTTGTTTTAGTAAACAATGGATTTCTTAAGTATTAGATTGTGTCAAGACTTCACAGCTATACATTCCTCTCATGTTTGCACCATACTGTGATTTGTTGTGATTGAACTGTTTACAACATTTAAGTGGAAGTTGAATTATCAAATTCTATTATTCACCGCAACTCCACCTTGAACTTGAGATATAGATCAAGGTATGTAAGTTTTGTCTACGTTGTACTCCCCGCCAGACTCCACCCATAACTATGAGATTACAACAATCACTATTTACTCAAGGTATGAATAAGTTTTTCCTAAGTTATAGTCTCCTCATAAACCACCTGTGAGATTACATTAATCTATACCATATTTGATCAGAATATTATTTTGACCAACCAACAAATATATATAAAAAACCTATCAAAATTTTCTTTCTTTAAATTGTCCAAATTTTGCAATGACTCATCTTTTGTCACTACTTCGAGTGTATCGCCAGAGTGATTATTAGATTCATACAACACTGGCTGGAGGCCAAAGCCACTAAAGCATAGGCTTTAGGCCTCTCACAATTTGAGGCCCCAATTTTTATTTATTTTTAATTAGTTTTAGATTTTTTTCTCTAAGTATATTTACTTTCTTAAAAATATAAAGAACAAAATTTACATAGTAAAGAGAAGTACTTATTAATTATGTGATTAATGATTACAGTTAGACAATTTAATTTTACATTAATTATATTCTCTTCTTTTTATCTTTCTGGTAATAAACTTTATACTATTCTCCAAAAATATCACGATAACATTGAAAAATTAAATTACACGTTCCTTTAATTTTTTTCAAACATTGCACTAAGCAAATTCAACTAGTAGAATTTTATACTTCCAAAAGCCAGTTCATTGTTTCAACTTATAATTATAATTTTTTCATTCTAGGAAAACCTAAGGCCTCTTATAAAGTTTCGCTTTAGGCCACAAATGTCATCGAGCCTCCCTTGGATTCATAGTCATATATTTGTGATCGAGGTGCTGTACTAACAATTAAGCAGAACTACTGTGTTCTGGATATCTGGTTCCTTGCATTTCTTGTTTTCACCATGGTATTTTTCTAAGATTTCTTCATTTTCTCATTTCATCTTCAGTAGATTTTCTCTTTGATTTTTCTGAAATTTCGCAATGTTATAAGTCTTTCTGTGACTTTCATTGTGTTTTTGTGTTGTAATTCTTATTTTTGTTGTAAAAGTGCTAATAAGGTGGATATGTCGTTTACTTGTTTTAGAACCGTGGTGCTGGGCTAGTTTGTGTGCTCCGAGATTGATTCAACAGAAATATAACAAAGTAAACATCGGAAGAAGGGAAGGGATTCATATCTATTATATACACAGAAAAGATGAGATTGACCTCATATGCAACCACAACATAACTAGTGTAAATCCTATGAGTGGGGTGTGGGTCTGTGGGAAGGGTAGGGTATACGCAGACCTTGCTCCTACGTTGCGAGACAGAGAGGTTGTTATTGATAGATCCTTAGTTCAAGGAAAAGTCTATCAAAACTAATAGAAAAAGAAATAACATAAATGTAACAATCTTGGCAAATACTATAGAATTTTAACCTTGTACATACATTAATATTTATCCCGTCACCCTATCTCCTCAGTGCCGCCTATTTGTTCCAACACAAGTACTAGCTAAATATCTCCTCCAAGGCTTGAGCAAATCAGACGAAATCACAAATCACGCGGTGTTTTTGTGCTCGTTGGGGTTTGAACATTAAACCTCATAGGTCTCAATCCATTTCATTCATCAATAGACCTCACCTTCGAGTGAAATATGGTGAAAATATTTATTGATTACCATGGAGAACAAATGTGTATCCAATTCAGTCCCCATTAACAACATACTCTAGAAAACACTTTTTACTTGTGAATTTTTTTGTTAAAACTTCTTTTCCATTACTTAGAGTACAAGGATCTTTTGCATTACTTGTGTATTGCTTTGCATATGACGGTTAATAATTTTTTTGCCATGTTGTGCAGGATACGATATGTCTAATTTGTGGTGACAAAGGATATGCAAACGTCCTTGTTTTTTGTGTTATTTGTCTTAAAGTTGCGGTACATCGGTAAGTTAGATTGTTACTATTAATGATGCAGATGTATTTCACCTCATTCACTAAATGATATATTACACCTAGAGTATATACACAAAGCTAGACACAAAAGGTCAGTAAATCCCTGAAATTATGCCTTTTACCTACAATATTTGACTATGTATATCTGACACAAAGTAATAACTATGACAAATATCTTGACATTGGTATACTATCTGACTATCTTGGCACTCCCTCTCAAGCTGGAGCATAGTATGCTCTGAGCTTGCCACAAATGTATCCAATCCAAGATCCTCTATGGGACTCAGCAAAAATATCTGCCAATTGGTCATTTGAACCGACAAAGCTGGTGGCAATGTGATAAAAACTAGGGTACAGAAGAGATGGAGAATGAAATTTTACTGGTTAAAGAAAGAGCAAAAATCATAAACACTATATTAACCAAGTCTGTAGTGAGTGGAAAAATCTCCAAATACAAAGACAATAACAATATTTTTTCTCCTGTCCAGAATTCTTTTACATACATCTATTTAAACTAAAACACATAGATAACTCCTAGCACAGATAGATAGTTACAATTACTGCTGTAGATAACTACTGGTAACAACTATAATACTAACTGCTACTAATATAGTTTATCTTGTGTGAAACCAAGAAACTAATATGGATTATCTCCACATGCTAAAGTAGCAATCTTATTAGTGCATCCCCCTGAAAAATCATTGTGTCCTCAAGGTGAAAAGAAGGAAACTGTGTAACTGACAGATCATAATTTTTCCAACTTGGGGATCCCAATGATGAGCCAGAACTTGTTCAGGTGAAATGTTGAGCTGCTCGCCTTCATCATTTAATGGTGATTCTGGTGGCTATGAAGTTAATTCAAAAGAAAGGGCTAGTTGGAAAGATGCTACTTTGTGTGTTTTCTGAGTAACACCTTGCATTTTATAAGTTTTTTTCATTCCATTGGAAGATCAGAAACTTTTCGTTCCAATTGTCTTGTATCGTGTTCAAAGACGCTAGCCACTGTATACTCAACACCATGTCTTCTCCACCAAAGGAAAAGTGGAAGAAATTGTGTCTTATAACTGTTGGTTTTTGGCTTTGAAATTAAATAAATAATAGAGAAAGACTTGAAGAGAAAAAAATACTGCAATAGTATTGTGAAAGGGAATTATTTTACTAATAAATCAAAGATATATATTTATAGCTAAATTTGTGACTAGAATTCAACTCAAATAAGGATAACTAATTCCTAATTCAAATAACAAAGGATAACTAATTACTAAGTCTAACCCACATAGAATTCTAATAATTTTAAACTACTAAAACTATCTACTCCTATTTTATTTCTGAGACATATCTTCAACACTCCTCCTTGGATAGAAAATAGTATATTGTAGTCTCAGCTGATTTTGACCTCTTGAATATATCTGCCAATTCATCTTTGGTCTTGCAAGGCTTATGTGCAACTTCTATTGGATTAAATAAGAAACTTTTGCCTCTCCTATCAACTTGCAAAATCTCATGATTAGTGGAATCAAAAATTCGACAATATTTATCCTCAAATAATAATTTAAATCCTTCTTCCATTAGCTGGCCAACACTTAACAAACTTCTATCAATATCGGGCACGTAAAAGATATTTGAAATTATTTTTGTACCTGAAATTATTTTGATTGAAACATTCCCTTTTCCTTCTGCAGCAATATAATCACCATTCCTAATTCTGACTTTTTTATTTTCCAAAGGAAAAAACTCTTTATAAAGTGTTTTTTCATATGTCATATGATTTGTACAACCACTGTCAATCATCCAAAAATCAGATTTCTTGGTTAAAGAATATGTTGCCACAAATAAGTAATTTTCTTATTCTTCTTTGATGACTTGTGCATCTACTTCATATTTTGGAAATTTGTTTTTGCAAATAACGGCTTCATGGCCAAGTTGACTATAGATCTTTCATTAAGCATCTGGTCTCTTCCAACTTTTAAATGGAGGATGATCTATTTTGCCACAGTGTTAGCAAGGTATGTAGTTTTTCTTCTTATTATTACCCTTGATTTGAGTCTTGTGGGTGGTTGTCAAAGCTCCTTCAACCATATCATCCCGCCACATAAGCCTCCTTTGCTCTTGTGCCTTGTTAACAATGCCGAGTAGTCGGTCTGAGTACTCTTTGATGGTCCCAGATTCCTTCATCTTTTGAAATTCGAATTTCCTTATTAGATTCAAAAGCTTTATTCCTTGTATTCTTTCATCTCTGGTATATTCTTCCTTCAGATAATTACAAATTTATTTTGATGATTTAAAGGCCATAATTCTCATTAAAATTGTTGGAGATACACTAGCAAACAAAGTTTCTTTTGCTTTTTATTTTTTGATTTTCTTTTCCTTTTGGCTTTTGATCTGGGCCACCGTGGGATTATCGGGCAGTAGAAGAATATCATAATCATCCTCCACAGCCTCCCAAATATCTAAATCCTCAAGATAAGTCTCTATTCTTACTACACATAGATGGTAATTCTCACCATCAAAGACAGGAGGAGCTATTTGGGAAAAATTATTTTTAGAATTCATCCCTCTCATAGATCCCTCAAGAAACTAGCTCAAATAACAATTGTTGGTTTTGGCTTTGAAATTGAAGAAATAACACAGAAAGACTTGGAGAAAAGAAAATACTGCAATAGTATTGTCAAAGGGAATTATTTTATTAATAACTCAAAGACATAATTTATAGCTAATTTTCTAACTAGACTTCAACTAAAATAAGGATAACTAATTCCTAATTCAAATAAAAAAGCATAAATAATTCCTAAGTCTAACCCACATAGAATTCTAATAATTTAAAACTACTAAAACTAAATACTCCCACTTTTTCCTGAGACGTATCTTTAACAATTATTAATTTTGAAACTTCCACTAATAGGTCCTTACAAACTTAATTGAATTTAATAATTTCACGATTGCTTATCTGGACACCAAAGGTAGAGATATATTGGATTGCCAACCCATGTTCCATGACAATTTCTTCTACAACAAAATTATGTGTTGAACCACTGTCCACCAACATCAGCACTTTACACCCGCAAAGAGTTTTCAAAGTTGAAGCAGATTCTTTGCACAGAAGTGAATGAAATGAGTTTTCTGCCAAATTAGTAGGAGTTATGTCTGTATTCTGGTCATCTTCAACAATTTTCACGTTGTCTTTCTATACTATTAACTCCAAATATGCAAAAGTTCCCAATTTACAATGATGACTAGGGGCAAACTTGTCTCCAAAATGGTTGCATAGGCCTTTTTCTCGGTGAGTTTAGTGTTTAGAATTCAGTGGGCGAACGTTTTGAAGGATGGTTGTTGAAAAGAGTGTGTAACTGGTTTCCAGAACGATTAAAAGTTAAAGGATACTTAAGAAGTTGGAGAGGAAGTCCCAATTGATGATGGTCGTGATACAGAAGGCGAAGTGGTTACCTTACTGGACCGATTTGATCTATGTTTTCCTTCATATTCTAAATCCTGACTCACTGCTTTATACACAAATCGAGGCTTGTAAATTCTAACATCCACACGAAGGTCTTCTTTGATCCCACTAAGGAAAAATCCAAGAAAATAGTGTTCTGGTAAATTTTACACACATGCTGCCCATTTTGTAAATTCTTGCATATACTCAAACACCGATCCTGTCTATTATGCCAGTACAAATACTCATCTAGATTGTGAAACTCAGTGGGTCCATAATTTTCTTGCATAACTTTAACAAACTCTTCTCAGTAATAAATGGTCCTTTCATTGTTGATCCAAGCAAAAAGATCCAATGCACCTCTTTCCAAAGACATTGACACAACATCAACCTTGCAGTCATCAGGTGTTTGATAAATTTGAAAATATTTTTCTTCTTTTAGAATCCAACCTCTAGGATCTCCTCCTTCATACTTTTGAAATTCCATTCTTGTGTATGAACGTCTATAATTTTCTGGATACCTCCAAGTTCTATCAACTTCACCTTCTTCCAGTAAAACAGTAGATTTTCCTCGATGATTCTAACTATTTTGTGCTTTTAATGTAGCCACATCGGCAGCCAAAATATCCATGGCTTCAAATTTTGCTGCAATAGTGGTCAGTTGTTGGCCGATCTGATAGGAGTCGACATGATAGTTTTTCTATGGGAAGCGTTAGCCCGATGCCAATGATAGAAACTAGGGTACAAAAGAGATAGAGAATGAATTTTTAATTGTTAAAAAAGTGTAAGAATCTTAAACAATATATTAACCAATAACCAAGTACGTATGGAGTGGACAAATCTCCAAATACAAAGACAATAATAATATTTTTCCTTCGATCTAGAATTCTTCTACATACATCTATTTAAACTAAAACACAAAGATAACTCCTAACACATATAGACAGTTATAGTTACTATTGTAGATAACTACTAGTAACTACTAAAATACTAATTTCTTCTAATATAGCTTATCTTTTTTGAAACCAAGAAACTAATATGGATTTCCTCCACATGCTAAAGTAGCAGTCTTATCATAATGCATCCGGAATCAATCTTCTCGCCAATAAAATGACAATTGACCTCTATATGTTTTGTTCTTTCATGGAAAACTGGATTTGAGGCAATATGTAGGGTAGCCTGATTGTCGCATATAAGTTTCATCTATTTTAATTCAATACATTTTAGCTGGTGGAGAAGTTTTCAGCCAAATAAGCTCGCATGCAGAAAAGGCCATAGCTCGATATTCAACTTTTGCACTAGATCTGGCAACAACATTTTGCTTCTTACTTTTCCAAGAAATTAAATTTTCTCTAATCATTACGCAATATGCAGAAGTAGAGCATCTATCTGTTGGAGAACCCGACAAATCTACATCAGAATATCCAATAATGTATATGTGACCTTTGCTTTCATATAACAATCCTTGTCCGGGGTTTTTTTTTATCTTTTTAAGAATACGAAACTGCATCCCAATGATCTTTACATGGAGCTTGGAAAAACTGACTAACCATGCTTACTGCAATGAAATATCCTACTTGTGATAGTAAGATAATTAAATTTACCAACCAGTCTTCTATATCTATCAGGATATTTCAGTGGCTCCCCCTATCTAGGGACGAGTTTTCGATCATAAAAGTGTCAATAAGTTTTCAATTTAACATAAAGATCTCTTCTAATATGTCCAAGGAATATTTTCTTTGTGAGATAGCAATACCTGACTTAGATTGGGCTACCTCAATTCCAAAAAAATATTTTACCTTCCCTAAATCTTTGGTTTGATAGTGACTGAACAAAGGTTTCTTTAGTTGCGGTATTCTTTATGGATCACTTTCAATTAAGACAATGCCATCAACATAAATGACTAGATAAATGTTCTTTTTAGGAACATTATTTTGATAGAAAATATAGTGGTCTGCTTTACTTCAAGACATCCGAAATTGTATGACAATAAAAATAAATATGCCAAACCATACTCTTGGAGATTGCTTGAATCCATATAGAAGACATTTGAGACGACAAAGTAAGTATGCCTCCCCCTAAAAAAATCCAGGAGGATGCCCCATACAAATTTCCTTAGCAAGTTCGACATGCAAAAAGACATTCTTAATATCAAGTTGATGAAGCGGCCAATGATGCATTGCTGCAAAGGAGATAAGCAATCTATGCAATTTTGGCAGCTGAAAAGACCATGTCACCATAGTCAAGACCATAAATATTGGTATACCTTTTAGAAACAAGGCGAGATTTCAGTAGATTGACTGTTCCATCCAAACCCACTTTTACTATATAGATCCATCGACTTCTAATAGTAGATTTCCCCTTTGGTAACTGAACGAAATCAAGTGTTATTGGTCTGTAAAGCATTCATTTCCTCAATCATAGCATCTGCCCACCTAGGATGTTCCAACGCTTCATTAAGAGACTTTAGTATAGGTACATTAGAGAGGGTAGATACAAAGGTATAATATAATTTGGACAACCTATGATAACTTAAACAATTATATCTCTTTGGTTGTTTATTTTGAGTAGTAGTTTACCTTTGTGTATAGAAATTGGTGGGGTCACTGCATCTGATGAAGGCATTATGGAAGCCAAAGGAGCAAGAGATGAGTAATCAGGAGCTACTAAAGCATCAGTGCTAGGAGTAGTGCTAAGAGGAAGAGAACATCGGCAGCATACTTGAAGAGGAGGAGGAGCGGTTTGGGAATTTTCTAAAACATTGACCTATTGTAGAGGAAGTATGGGTATGGAAAAACTTGAGAAATTAAAATTTGGCTTGCAATGCTTGGTGTAAAATAGGGAGATATTTCAAAAAATGTTGCATCTGCACTAATAAAATATTTATTTGTTTTTGGATCATAACATTTGTAACCTTTTTAGTGATGAGAGTATCTTAGAAAAACACACTTGATTGATTTTGTTTGGAGTTTTTCATATCTAGTACTTTGATCATGGACAAAGCAAATACATCCAAACACTCTCAAAGGTAGATGATAAAGATTTTGACCCGAAAAGAGAATTGAGTGAGGACTTTGTTGTTGCAACATAGTGGAGGGCATTCTATTCATCAAATAACAAGAAACGAGAACAACATCCATCAAAAAATGAAGAGGAACGTTGTAACACCCCAAGTCTGTACCTCAGACGCCACATGGTGCTAGTGGCCTGGAAGGACCACCAGCTAACCCATGACTGCTATGAGTACTGAATAAATGTAACACTATAATAATAATGTAACTGAAATAAATGCGAAAGTAAGGCTGTAAAAATTCCATAAGGTTCACAACTAAAAAACCAATACTAATAAATGAATAATGAGCAACTAAAGTATCTGTCTGAAATAATATAGTCTAGTTTGAAAGACTAACTATATGAATATGAAGTTTATGGGACAAGTCCCCAACTAACTCCAAACAATCGAATAAAATGAGTCTATTGAAATGCTAAAAAGAATAACTTAATCCTCAAAATATGAGGACTCACCACTGTAGTTTCTTCTAAAAATCTGAACTGTTTAGTGTGATCTGGAGCCCATACGTCCAAACCTATGATATAATACATCATAGTGCAAAAGAATAGGAATACGTCAGTACTTTAAATGTACTGGTATGCTAAGTGAGGTAGGCTAATATGCATGGGTTTATATGCATGAGGTGATGACTGACTGGATGATATGAACATAACTGAATGAGAGTACGTGGATAGCTGAGACTATTGTAAATACTCAGTATGCAATACTATGCACGTATACTATATCTAGGATCATACTGAAAATAAATACTGAGTTCTGATAACTGAGAGTCTGATAACTGAGTTACTAATAACTGGGTGACTGTTTGAAACAATCCTAATTCTGTAGAACTGAGCTGAGTTCTATACTGAGCCTGAAACTAAAACTGAAACTGTGGGAGTGTTCATCTAATCGATATACCCCGATATAAATTGAGTTGGGGTCCAACCTATAGCCCCAGTTAGAAGGGTGTTAGCACCTTACCAAGGGATACTAACAAGGTTGGTAAATCCTAATCTGGCAGGAAGACCAATAATTTATATGTATGGATGTTTCAAACCTAGTCTGGCAGGAAGACGTCTTACCCTATGCTGGCTAGGTAGTTCTGTAATGCAAGGACTGCTACTAAGGGTCAAACCCTAGGCTGGTAGGAATACCCCAATCCCTGGATTTGCTCGGTGCTGAATTCTACTCCTAACTGAAGAGACACTAAACTGATCACTAGACTGTACTAGGCTTGACTGAGCTGATCGCATTGATACTGGCTGAATTCTACTATTTATTACATTACTAAGACTATCCTGTAGACACTGTAATTCAAGGTAAATAACTAGATTGTCGGGTATTGAATACCCCCAGGACACTATAGCATCTATACTAATAGAACATGGCATAACTTGAAACATGACAATAGTCAACTATTCACAATGCAATCAACGAAACCAAGCACCTGGAAATCATGAACTTGTACATGTATAGGAATTCATGCTAACATTTCATAAGTACATTATTCAATTCACAAAGGCATTCCAACAAATGCTTGCAAAGCATAGCTGTAGCATAATAGAAATTTAAACACGTTGTAATGGCATGAGTCAACACTAGGGTCAACAAGGGATCACAAATGCACCATTAACTCGATTAAGCATTTTGTCAAGCACTTAGGAGACAAAATCTTGTACTTGGGCATGAATAACATGTTGATGCATCATGACTACAATCATTTATTAATAATTCAATGGTTTTGATAGGGGGATTACAACCATTACATACATAATCTCTTATACTCATGAAAACTACACTTAAATCTTGAGTTAAAAACCCATACAAACAACATGAACAATGAAAACAACCCAATTTATACATATAATTCATGAAACTAGTAGCCTGTAATTTTAAAAAGAGTTCTTGAGCTCCAAGGGTGGAAGGAAACCCAAGGATGAACACGTAACATACCTTGATTGATAATTTTGTGAAGATTGCAGTGAGTTCTTGAGTCTTGATTCTTGAGCTTGATAAAACTAGGGCTTGTTATTTATAGGATTTTATGAAAAGGATAAGCAATTATGCTATTTGGGGCTTTAATCCCGTGTTATGGACTTATGGGGTAAAGGAAAATGACCCGTTTGCCCTTATAAATGTGGAACAAAAGTGCAGAAAAATACACGGGCTGGACTAGCCTGGCTGCCGCGGGCTCTGGAGCACCGCTCTAGGCGAGGAACTGCGGGCCCTGGTGCATCGCTCTAGGCAGGGCGCCGTGGGAATATCGCCTCGAGCTACTATTTCTGAATTCCAGGCACGCCCTTAAGCTAATCAAAAAATTCTGAAACTCACCCGAGATGCACTATTGACTTCCCCGATCATGAATCAACTTAAAAATTAACTTTCTAAGGTCGGAAAGGTCATAAATAAATTCCTCAAAGTTCAAAGGCTTTAGAAAAGACCAAGTCCTAATACTTAGCTGAAATTTTTCTAAGTCTAGGTCCTCTCTTGACATGTTTTAAAGGACTCTAATGATTAGGATTTTGCGGGGTCTTACAATATCTCCCCCTTGCGAACATTCATCCTCGAATAGGACTGACTGAGCTAAGTAGAACTGCTGAACTGTACCTACACTGACATGCATAACTGAAACATGGAATACATGAATTAAACTACTGATAAGATAAGTTTTCATACTGAACATGCATATATGATGCATGAATACATGGCTGAACTGATTCATGAATGCATGACTGTCATGAAAATAATATGCAACAGTAATGAATACCAAGTTTGTAACTGTAACTAAACATGGAACTAGGCAACCCTAAGGAAAATTATTACATTAAGCTGAGTCTGTGTTTGTGGAGAAGAGGTGAGGATACTTGGTTTGCATATCTGCCTCTGCTTCCCAAGTAGCTTCCTCCACTGACTGATTCTACCAAAGGAATTTGACCAAAGGAACTTCTTTGTTCCTTAGTCTGTGAATTTGACGATCAAGGATCTTGACTGAGACTTCCTCATATGAGAGACTATTCTGAATATCTACATTCTCTATAGGGGCTACAACTGCTATGTCGCCAATGCATTTCTTTAGCAAGGAGACATAGAACACTGGATGGATTGATACTAAGTCTGAAGGAAACTCAAGCTCCTAAGCTACCTTTCTTAAATGGTTGACAATTCAATAAGGACCGAAATACCGAGGAATAAGATTCCCCTTCTTGCCAAACCTTTCCACTCCCTTCATAGGAGAGATTTTTAAATATACAGTCACCAAATGTTGAAAACTATGCTAATAGAACATGGCATTAATAGAAACATGACTATAGTCAACTATTCATAATGCAATCAACGAAACATTTCATCAAGCACCTGGAAATCATGAACTTGTACATGTATAGGAATTCATGCTAACATTTCATAAGTACACTATTCAATTCACAAAGGCATTCCAACAAATGCTTGCAAGGCATAGCTATAGCATAATAGAAATTTAAACACGTTGTAATGGCATGAGTCAACACTAGGGTCACCAAGGGATCACAAATGCACCATTAACTCGATTAAGCATTTTGTCAAGCACTTAGGAGACAAAATCTTGTACTTGGGCATGAATAACATGTTGATGCATCATGACTACAATCATTTATTAATAATTCAATGGTTTTGATAGGGGGATTACAACCATTACATACATAATCTCTTATACTCATGAAAACTACACTTAAATCTTGAGTTGAAAACCCATACAAACAACATGAACAATGAAAACAACCCAATTTATACATGTAATTCATGAAACTACTGGCCTGTAATTTTAAAAAGAGTTCTTGAGCTCCAAGGGTGGAAGGAAACCCAAGGATAAACATGTAACATACCTTGATTGATAATTTCGTGAAGATTGCAGTGAGTTCTTGAGTCTTGATTCTTGAGCTTGATAAAACTAGGGCTTGTTATTTAGAGAATTTCATGAAAAGGATAAGCAGTTATGCTATTTGGGGCTTTAATCCCGTGTTATGGACTTATGGCGTGAAGGAAAATGACCCGTTTACCTTTATAAATGTGGAGCAAAAGTGCAGAAAAATACACGGGCTGGACTAGCCTGGCTGCCGCGGGCTCTGGAGCACCGCTCTAGGCGAGGAGCCGCGGGCCCTGGAGCGCCGCTCTAGGTAGGGCACCATGGGAATATCGCCCTGAGCTACTATTTCTAAATTCCAGGCAAGCCCTTACGCTAATCAAAAAATTTTGAAACTCACCCGAGATGTACTATTGACTTCCCCGATCATGAATCAACTTAAAAATTAACTTTCTAAGGTTAGAAAGGTCGTAAATAAATTCCTCAAAGTTCAAAGGCTTTAGAAAAGACTAAGTGCTAATACTTAGATGAAATTTTTCTAAGTATGGGCCCTCTCTTGACATGTTTTAAAGGACTCTAACGATTAGGATTTGGCGGGGTCTTACAATATCTCCCCCTTGGGAACATTCATCCTCGAATAGGACTGACTGAGCGAAGTGGAACTGCTGAACTGTACCTACACTGATATGCATAACTGAAACATGGAAAACATGAATAAACTGTTGATAAGATGAGTTTTAATACTGAGCATGCATGTCTGATGCATGAATACATGGCTTAATTGATTCATGAATGCATGACTGTCATGAAAATAATATGCAATGGTAATGAATACCAAGTTTGTAATTGTAATTGAACATAGAACTATGCAACCCTAAGGAAAATTGTTACCTTAAGATGAGTCTGTGTTTGTGGAGAAGAGGTGAGGATACTTGGATTGCATATATACCTCTGCTTCCCAAGTAGCTTCCTCCACTGACTGATTCCGCCAAAGGACTTTGACCAAAGGAACTTCTTTGTTTCTTAGTCTGTGAATTTGATGATCAAGGATATTGACTGAGACTTCGTCATATGAGAGACTATTCTGAATATCTACACTCTCTATAGGGGCTACAACTGCTGGGTCGCTAATGTATTTCTTTAGCAAAGAGACATAGAACACTGGATGGATTGAAACTAAGTCTGAAGGAAACTCAAGCTCATAAGCTACCTTTCTTAAATGGATGAGAATTCAATAAGGACTGAAATATTGAGGACTGAGCTTCCCCTTCTTGCCAAACCTTTCCACTCCCTTCATAGAAGAGATTTTCAAATATACAGTCACCAACTTCAAACTTGAGATCATATCTTCGTACATCTGCATATGATTTCTGTCGACTCTAAGCTGTCTGAAGCCTTTCCCTGATCAACTAAACTTTTTCTAACTTATCAACTACCAAGTCAGTCCATCACTGTGGCCTCACCCACATAAAACCAACCAATGGGAGATCTACATCTCCTCCTATAGAGCACCTCAAACGGAGCTATCTAAATGCTGGAATGGTAACTGTTGTTATATGCAAACTCAATGAAACACAAGTGGTCATCCCAACTACCTTTAGAGTCAATGACACACGCTCTTAGCATATTTTCTAGAGTCTGAATGGTCCTTTCTGCTTTACCATGTGTCTAATGGTGGAAGGCTGTACTGAGGTGGACTTGAGTACCAAGACCCTTTGGGAAGGCTTTATAGAAATGGGAGGTGAACTGCGTACCTCTATATGAAATGATGGTCAATGAAACTCTATGTAATCTGACCAACTCTCTAACATAAAGCTTGGCCGAATTTTCAGCTTCATAAGAGTTATGGACTAGTAGGCAATGAACTTATTTGGTTATCCTTTCTATGATAACCTATATAGAATTATGCTAACGACGAGTACAAGGCAAACCCATCATAAAGTCCATGTTCACCTCCTCCCACTTCCAAGTGGGAAAACTAAATTCCTACATAGAACTACTAGGCCTTTGATGCTCAATCTTAACCTATTGACATATTGAGCACTTAGCTATAAACTCTGTAATGTCCCTCTTCATCCTACTCACCAATAAACTTCCCAAAAATCATGGTACATCTTTGTGGTCACTGGATGAATAGAAAAACGTGCACCATCAATTTTTGCAAGAATTCATTGCCTCAATTAATCTACACCTGGCACACATAGCCGACCCTGGTTACACAATACACTATCTCTTTCTTGGGAGAAAACTTCTACCTTCTGATATCTAACTAACTCCTTTAGCTTAACAAGACTAGGGTCCCTATCCTACTTTTCCTTCACCTCAAAAACCAATAATGATTTTGAACTACCTTGAACCCACACATTACCTTCTGCTGAATCGATTAAGCGGACACCTAGTCGGGAAACCTAATAAAGCTCCTAAGCTAACTTCTTCTTACCATCCTCCATATGAGCAACGCTACCCATAGACAATCTACTGAGAGCATTAGACACTACATTGGCTTTGCCCGGATGATACAGAACACTCATGTCATAGTCTATCAATAACTCAACCACCTTCTCTAAAGCAGGTTTAGGTCTCTATGAGAAAACACATACTGTAGGAATTTATGGTCTGTGAACACATCAACATGCACAACATACAAATAGTTCCTCTAAATCTTTAAGTAAAATACCACAACTGCTAACTCAAGATCATGAGTAGGGTAGTTCTTTTTATGAGGCTTAAGCTATCTAGAGGCATAGGATATGACCTTACCTCTCTGTATGAGGACATAACCCAAACCTACTCTGGATATATCACAGTACACAAGAAACCCATCTGAACCATCTGGTAACGTTAGGATTGGGGCTAAGGTGAGTTGAGTTTTCAACTCCTGAAAACTCTTCTTGCAGGAATCTGACCACTGAAACTTGACTTTCTTCTGAGTCAATATAGATATGGGGATGTAATAGACAAAAACCCTTAAACAAACTGATGGTAATATCCAGCTAAACTTAAGAAACTCGTGATGTCTGATGTAGAGATAGCTCTAGGCCAGTTGCTCACTGTTTCAATCCTTCGAGGGCCCACTCTAATGTCATCACCAGAACCTATATGACCTAGAAAAGCTACTAACCTTAGACAAAATTCACATTTACTGAATTTGGTGAATAGCTGATGGGATCTAAGGGTCTGTAACACAATTTTGAGATGGTCTGTATGATATTGTTCACTGCAGGAATAGACAAGAATATCAAATATAAAGACTATCACGAACATGTCCAAGTACTTTTTGAACACGCGATTCATCAAGTCCATGAAAGCTACTGGGGAATTGGTAAGACTAAGAATTTAAAGTGGCCATACCAAGTTCTAAAAACTGTCTTCGGAATGCCACATGCTATGACTCTGAGCTGATGATAGCCTGATCTGAGGTCTATCTTGGAAAAGTAATTGGTACCCTGAAGTTGGTCTAACAAGTCATCGATTCTGGGGAGTGGATATTTGTTCTTGACCGTGACTTTGTTCAACTGATGGTAGTCAATACACATTTTTAGAGAATCATCTTTCTTACGCATGACTAGAACTAGTGCACCCCACGAGGATACACTAGGCCTGATGGACCCCTTATTTAGGAGATCTTTCAACTGTTCCTTTAATTCTTTGAGTTCTTCTTAAGCTATTCTGTATGGTGGAATAGAAATAGACTGAGTATCAAGAAGAAGATGTATTTTGAATTTAATTTCCCATTCGAGAGGAACTCCGGGGAGATCTTTGGAAAATACATCTAGAAATTCATATGCTACTGGGACTAACTCAAGGCCGGGAGTATCATAACTAGAATCCTTAACTCGAACAAGATGATAGATACACCTCTTGGATATTATTTTTCTCGCTCTCAGTTATAAAACAAGTTGATCCCTAAGTGCTGAGGTATTATCCCTCCATTCTAGGATAGGTTTATTCGGAAACTGAAAATGGACAATTCTATTTTGGCAGTCAACTAAAGCATAGCATTAATGAAGCCAATCCATGCCAAGAATAATGTCAAAATCTATTATCTCTAATTCTACTAAGTCTGCTGAAGTGACATTCTAAGATATCATAATCGGACAGTTTCTGTATACCCGTCGGGCTATGATAGATTGACCCACTCGGGTGGAGACTAAGAAGGCCTCTACTAAGATTTTAGGACTGACTCCAAAGTCAACAGCTATATAAGAAGTTACAAAAGACAAAGAAGCTCCTGGATCTAGCAAAGCATAAACATGTAAATAAAAGATACGTAACATACCGGTGACCACAATAGGAGAACTTTCCTAATACTTTTGCGACTGAAGTGCATAGAGTTTATTTTGGTGTTGCCCAATGGTTGCACTGGAAGAGGAACCCTATTGATTCAAGCGACCAAACTGAGTTGTGGAACGACTAGGCTGACTCTGAGAATCCACCTGAGGACACTCTTTGATTCTGTGACCTGGCTTGTCACACCCAAAACATACATCGCTGCCAGCTCTGCAGACACCCTGATGGTTCCTGCCATACTTATAGCAAGGAGGATTTATTTGGGCACTGCTGACACTACCCTGATATTTAGAGCCTGGCGCCTTATCCTTATTGCCGCTTCTAAATTTAGGCCATGGGGCACTGGCTAAGAACTGAGCTAGTGGAAAAGATTTTGGGCAGAACTGGGGATAATTACCACTCTCCAACTTAGCCTGAGCAAAGTTGAAGCTACCCGTTCTAGCCCTCGTGCTCTCCTTTTTTTTATCCTTAGTATTTTACTCCTCCGTCTACTAAGAATGGACTATTAATATATCTAAGTCCATCTTCTTAATTAGAATTAAAGTCTTATACTCCTTGACCACATTGTCGGACACCCCTGACACAAACTTGCTCATTTTAGAACTGCTAGCTGCTACCATATGAGGAGCATATTTGGCTAGCTAAGTGAACCTAAGAGAATACCATTTCACTATCATATTTCCCTAATTCATATTAATAAACTGTAAAACCTTCGCTTCCCTCAACTCCAGTTGGAAGAACCTATCCAGAAAAGCGGTGGCAAAATACTCGTATTCTATGAGCCCTGTATCTGCGACCCTTTTTACCCTCCACTATTTGAATCATGATTGAGCCACATTCTACAAATGATATCCAACCAACTCAACACTGTTACTAGTAGTCATCCCCATAATATTTGTGACTTTTTGTACTTGATCAAGAAATTTTTATGGGTCATCATCAGACTTAGACCCTGTGGACGTGGAGGGTTCATTTGGGTAAAGACCCGAATCCTGGCTGTAGCAGTATTGATCACTGGGTTGTACTGAATAGAAGATGGCCGTTCATTCTGAGCTACTATGGAATTAGCTAGAGTGGTAAATATAGTTTTTAATTCTGGATGGGAGACATGCTCGTCCAGAGGATTGTCCAGAATAGGCTGAGGTCCTGGCTGATTTCCTATTCTTTTTCCCTTCTTCTTATGAGGCATGTTCTATAAACGTAAGGGAGAAAAGGATTAGACTCAGAGTATAAATTAAGCTCTTGCTCACTCGCATGACATGACTACTGAAAGAAGTAAAACTTTTCCTAGAACATCTCGTAGCCTCCTATCCATGAGTGTGGCATGCTACACGCCCATACATAAGACTCTACTTGATGTGGATTTTACACTCCCTAGGAATTCATTAAAACTTAGGCTCAGATACCAAGTTTGTAACGCCCCGAGTTTGTACCCAAGATGCCACACGGTGCTAGTGACCCAAAAGAACCACCAGCTAACCCATGACTGGTACCTTTTGTGAGTACTGAATAATAGTAACACTATAATAATAATGTAACTGTAATAAATATAGAAGTAAGGCTGTAAAAATGCCATAAGGTTCACAACTAAAAAACTAATACTGATAAATGAATACTAAGCAACTTAAATATCTGTCTGAAATAATATAGTCTAGTCAGAAAGCCTCTAACTATTTCAATATAGAGTTGATGGGACAAGTCCCCAACTAACTCCAAACAATCGAAGAAAATGAGTCTACCCAAAATGCTGAAAATAATGACTCAGTCCTCGAATATGAGGACTCACCACTGTAGTTGTTGCAAATAATCTGAACTTCTAAGTACAATCTGGAGACCGTGTATTCGATCCTATGTTATAAGATATCATAACACAAAAGAAAAGGTATACATCAGTACTTTGAATGTACTGGTATGCTAAGTGAGGTAGGTTGATATACATGGGTTTATATGCATGAGGTGATGACTGATTGGATAATATGAACATATATGAATGAGGGTACATGGATAGCTGAGACTACTGTAAATATTGAGTATGCAATACTATACATGTATACTGTATCTAGGATTATACTGAAACTAAATATTGCGTTCTGATAACTAAGTGTCTGATATCTGAGATTTCTGATAACTGAGTTACTAATAACTGGGTGACTGTTTTTGACAGTTCTAATTTTGTAGAACTGAACTAAGTTCTATACAGAGTCTGAAACTGTGGGAGTGTTCAACTAACCAACATACCCTAATATAAGTTGAGTTAGGGTCCAACCTGTAACCCTAGTTGGAAGGGTGTTAGAACCTTGTCAAGGGATACTAACATGGTTGGGTAAACCCTAATCTAGTAGAAAGACCCATAATTTATATATATGGTTGCGTCAACCATAGTATGGTAGGAAGATGACTTACCCTACATTGGCTACGTAGTTCGGTAATGCAGGAACTGCTACTATGGGTCAAACCCTAGGCTAACAGGAATGCCCCCATCCCTGGGTTCGTTCAGTGCTGAATTCTACTTCCAACTGAAGAGACATTGAACTGAACACTAGACTGTACTAGGCTTGACTGAGTTTTTACTGATTGTATTGACTGACTGAACTGGACAGAGTTCACTGAGTTTTGTGATAGACTAAATTCTACGGTTCATGACATTACTGAGACTATCCTGTAGTTACAGTATTTCTAGGTAAATAGCTACATTGTTGAGTATTGAATACCCCCAGGACTCGATAACATCTATACTAATATAATATGGCCTTACTTGGAACATGACAATAGTCAACTATCCACAATGCAATCAATGAGACATTTCATTAAGCACCTAAAAATCATAAACTTGTACATGTATAAGAATGCATGCTAACATGTCATAAGTACACAATTCAATTCACGAAGGCATCACAACAAATGCTTGCAAGGCATAGCTTTAGCTTAATAGAAATTAAAACATGTTGTAATGGAGTGAGTTCAACACTAGGGTCACCAAGGGATCACAAATGCACAATTAACTCAATTAAGAATTTTGTCAAATACTTAGGAGGCATAATCTTGTACTTCGGCATGAATAACATGTTGATGCATCATGACTAAAATCATTAATTCACAATTCAGGGGTTTTGATAGGGGGATTACAACCATTACATACATAATCTCTTATACTCATAAAAACTACAATTAAATCTTGAATTGAAAACCCATACAAACAACATTAACAATGAAAACAACCCAATTTATACATGTAATTCATGAAACTACTAGCTGGTGATTTTAAGAAGGTTTCTTTAACTCCAAGGGTAGAAGGAAACCCAAGTATGAACACTTAACATTCCCTGATTGATTATTTCGTGAAGATTATGGTGAGTTGTTGAGACTTGATGAAGCTAGGGCTTGTTCTTAAGATGATTTTGTGAAAAGGATGAGCAATTATGCTATTTGGAGATTTAATCCAGTTTTATGCATTTATGGGGTGAAGGAAAATTACCCATTTGCCCTTAAAAATGTGGAACAAAATTGTAGAAAAATACACGGGCCGGACTAGCTAGGGCATCGCGGGATCTGGAGCCCTGCTCTAGGCGAGGCACCGCGGGCCTTGGAAAGCCGTTCTAGGTAGGGCATCGCGGGCATATTTCCTTGAGCTATTGTTTTTAAATTCCAAACACGCTCATATGCTAATCCAAAAGTTTTGAAACTCCCCCCAGATGCACTATTGACTTTCCTGATCATGAATAAACTTAAAAATTAACTTTATGAGGTCGGGAAGATCATAAATAAATTCCTCAAATTTCGAAGGCATTAGAAAATACTAAGTCCTAAAAATTAGCTGAAACTTTTTCTACATCTGGGCACTCTCTTGGCATGTTTTAAAGGACTCTAACTATTAGGATTTTATGGGGTCTTACTAACGTGATAGTGTATCAGTAAGGCAGGATAAGGTTCGATGATATGCCTATTTTTACGTTCATAGGCTCCATTTTGTTGAAGAGTATACACACAAGAAGTCTGATTATTGATTCCTTCAGACAACATGAAACTGAAAAAGGGAGAATATAACTACTTTTTGCATTATCACTGCGTAATAACTTTAGTCAAACATCAAATTGATTATTTATCTTAACATAAAATTTTTGAAAATTGGAGAATACTTCAGAAATATACCCATGTGCAATGGGAAAACTCATTAATAAAGGTGACAAAATACTGATATCCTAGACTTGAAATGAAACGACTAGGACCCCATATATCTGAATGAACAATGTCAAACATATATGTGCTTCAGTTATTGACTATATTGGGAAATAAAGTGCGACTATGTTTCCCTAGTTGTAAATACTCACATTCAAAAGAAGACAAAGTGGAAAGACTAGGAATTAATTTTTGATGCTTTGCGAGACTCGGGTGACCATAACGGCTGTGGAGAAGATCAATTGAGGCAGTGAAAGTGAAGGCAACTGGTGTTGGTGATTTTGACATATGATACATTCCCTGCAACTTATATCATGTTCCAATCATCTTCCCCGTTCTCCGATCCTGTACAACAACAGAGTCAGCCAAAAAAGTAACACCACAATTGAGGTATTTGGTTAATTTGCTTAAAGAAATCAAGTTCATTCAGGAGAAAATAAAACTGAGTTTAAGCAAATTCAGTCCCTGCAGTTCGTGATCCATTAGCAAGGGTAACTGCAAGAAAGTTGTGAAACGAAAAAAAATTGAGAAAAAATTCTAATTACCATAGATATGGTCAGATGCACCATAATAATATCCATGGGAAAGTGGGTGATGACCTGGTTAGAAAAGCAAAGAAATTACCATTTGTGTTTGCGGGGTTCCAGTTAATGGTGATTGTCACATAGCTGCTTAATACTGCAATTAATAATTATAATCTGCTCCAGATAAACTTATAGAATTCGATAGTTGACCCTCTTACAGACCTGAACCTCGTGAGCTGTACTACCATTGTTAGTACATTGTGATCGACCGTGTAATTTCCAACAAGTTTGTTGAGTATGGCCTAGTTTGTGTTATTTTATGATGTATTCAGGTCCAAGAATCTATATTTAGGCATAACTACTTCAACAAAAGTTTAAGTTCAAAACAAGAACACTATGAAGTACCAAAACACCCTTAACACAAGATCAAAGTGATCTTTCTAAGAAGTGTTTTTTTTTAAATTAAGATGAAACAGAAATATAAAGCCAAGTTCCCCGACTTCACGGAGTGTCCTTAAGGAATAATTCTCCTTACTATACCCGAGGTTTTGGAATCTTTCTCCCAAGATAAAATGACTTTCAATACAACTATAGTGGTACCTCAAATAATTGGATTCATCGAACTCACTCAACGATTTGATTGATCACAAAGAATGTTTTGAAGACAAGAAGAGTTTTTATTTCAAAAAAAATTTCATTCATTTATAAACCTACAGATGAAATCAGGTTTATATAACCATCAGATGCCTCTTCTGAAAGGTGGCAATGGTTCACTTAAAAGGTGTATCCTTTGAAAGAGTCATGTCTGTTCATTCAAAACATTGTGTCTTTTTCTGAACAGACACAACTATCTGAACAATCACACCTTTTTCAAAACAATATGTCTTTTTCTCAAAGGTCATGTCCCTCTATTTTTCATTCACACCAATTAAACCCAAGAATCCCCCACATGAATGGGGAAAGGCTATTCTTTGTAAAACTTTATGGACAAGTATGTGATCATCAAGAAAAGACTGATTGCATCTGGATAAGTGGGTTTTCCTTTGAATTTTCCCTACTGAACATGCATCAGATGCACTCGGTCAATCGGTAGATTTGATATCATTGAACTGTTGAGATTAAATGTACACCTAGACAACACATGTCACACAACCAGACTTTTACCATTTATGGTTCTCACAGTTTTGTTCTTTTCAGCGATGAACACATCTCGGTTTCATGAGAGCTTAGAGAATAGACCATTACTAACATTCTCCTTGAAGTAGATTTGACTTTTCCCTCCCTATAGATTAAATTATTTGGTCAAATCTGCCAAATTTAGATAATTATTAAAAGACTTTTCACTTTAAGTCTTATCCTTGTTTGCTACACATTGTATACATCATGAGAATGGGTTGGGTAATTGACAATGTTGAACCTGTCAGACATAACTTTGTTTGATATCTTTGAACCTAGCTCTTGGGATCTCCAGTCTGCTAGGTAGAGTTACCGCCATGCTGACTTGTCCTAGGCCTTAAACCCATTTCCCTGGATGTCCTCTCAACTCCTTCTCTAGCTAGGCCTTTTGTAAGTGGATTCGACACTTTATCCTTTGACTTTACATAGTCAACAGTGATAATTCCACTAGAGAAAAATTGTCTAATGGTATTATGTCTCCATCTTATGTGACGAGACTTACCGTTATACATCATGCTCCCTGCCCTACCTATTTTCACTTGGCTATCATAGTGTATACATACTGGTGCCACTAGTTTAGGCAAATAAGGAATATCTTCCAAGAAATTTCAGAGCCATTCTACTTCTTCACTGACTTTATCTAATGCGATGAATTCAGATTCCATTGTAGAGCGAGCAATACAAATCTGTTTGGATGATTTCCAAGAGACTGCTCCTCCATCGATAGTAAATACATATCCACTTATGGATTTTACTTCATTCGATCAGGTGATCCAATTTGCATCACTATATCCTTTAAGTACCGTAGGATATTTATTATAATGTAAGGCATAGTCTTGAGTATATTTAAGATATCCCAAAATTCTTTTCATTGCCATCCAATAAGTTTTATTAGGATAACTTGTGTACCAACTCAATTTACTAATAGCGTATGCTATATCTGATCGTGTAGAGTTCATTATATACGTTAAACATCTTAATATTCTTGCGTACTCCAATTGTGAGTCACTTTCACCTTCATTCTTTCAAAGTGCAAAGCTCACATCCAAAGGAGTCTTGGCAATACCGAATTCCATATACTTGAATTTGTCAAGTACCTTTTTGATATAATGAGACTGTGACAATGCCAACCCTTGTGGAGTTCTATGAATTCTTATACCTAAGATCATATCCGCAACTCCAAGGTCTTTCATATCGAACTTTCTTTTGAGCATTCGTTTAATCACATTTATGTCTAAAATGTCTCTACTGATGATCAACATATCATCCACATATATACAAATAATGACTTGGTGATTTGGAGTGTCTTTAATGTAAACACATTTATCACATTCATTTATCTTGAACCCGTTTGCCAACATGGTTTGGTCAAACTTCACATGCCATTGTTTAGATACTTGCTTTAGTCCATACAACGACTTAATAAGTTTACACACCTTATTCTTCTTCCATAGAACCACAAAACCCTTAGGCTATTCCATGTAAATTTCTTTCTCCAATTCTCTATTTCGGAATGCAGTTTTCACATCCATTTGATAGATTTCAAGACCATATACCACCGCCAAGGCAATTAATATTAGAATCGATGTTATCCTTGTTACTGGTGAGTATGTATCAAACTAATCAAGACCTTATTTTTGTTTAAAGCCTTTTACTACAAGTCTTACCTTGTATTTGTCAATAGTACCATCCGCTTTCATTTTCCATTTGAAGATCCATTTAGAACCAAAGGTTTATTTCCTGGAGAAAGATCAACCAATTCTCACATATGGTTTCTCGAGATTGAATCAATCTCACTATTGACTGCCTCTTTCCAAAAGGATGAGTCTGATGACAACATCGCTTCTTTAAACATTTGAGGCTCATTTTCTAAGAGAAATGTTACAAAATTTGATCCAAACGTAGTAGAAGTTCTTTGACGTGTACTACGTATTGGATTCTCTTCATTATTTACATTCTCATTTGGTTCATCTCGAGGTCATATAGATCCTCCACTAGACTGTTCATGTCTAGTTTTATACGAGTAAATGTTTTCAAAGAATTCAACATTATCTGATTCAATTACCGTATTTTCATTTATATCTAGATGTTTGGATTTATGAATCAAAAACCGACATGCTTTACTTCTTTTAGCATATCCTATGAACATACAGTCCACAGTCTTAGGTCCTATCTTAACCCTCTTAGGCATAGTAACTTGGACCTTTGCTAGACACACCCACACTTTGAAATATTTCAAATTGGCTTTCCTTCTTTTACATTTTTTATAAGGAATTGATTGCGTCTTACTATGGGGAACTGTATTAAGTATATGATTGGTTGTAAGAATAGCCTCCCTCATAAGTTTTGCTGTAAACCAGAACTTATAAGCAAGACATTCATCATTTCCTTCAAAGTTTGGTTTTTTCTTTCCATAATTCCGGTAGATTGAGGTGAATACGGGGCCGTAGTTTGATGGACAATTCCATTCTTTACACATATTTCGGCGAAAGGAGATTCATATTATCTGCCCCTATCATTTCTTATAGATTTGATCTTTTTTTCTAACTGATTTTCAACTTTAGTTTTGTATTGTCAAAACGAATCTATTTATTTATCCTTACAATTTAGCAAGTAGACATAACAATATCTAGTGCAATCATCAATAAAAGTTATGAAATACTTTTTCCCATCATGTGATGGTGTTGACTTCATATCATAAATGTCAGTGTGGATTAAGTCTAAGGGATTGGAATTCCTTTCAATGGACTTATACGAAAGCTTAGCATACTTTGATTCCACACAAGTTTGACACTTTGATTTATTGCACTCAAAGTTTGGCAAAACTTCTAAGTTAATCAGTTTTTGTAGTGTTTTGTAATTAACATGGCCTAAACATTCATGCCATAAATTATAAGACACAAGCAAGTAAGAAGAATTTGAACTTTTTTTTATTTCAACATTCATTACATTCATCTTATAAAGGCCTTCAGTGAGATAGCCTTTTCCTACATACACTTATCCTTTGCTAATTACAATTTTTCTTGAAACGATTACACATTTGAATCCATTCTTTTCTAGAAGTGAAATAGAAATTAAGTTCCTATGTAACTCTGTAACATACAAGACATTGTTAAGTGTCAATACCTTTCTTGAAGTAATTTTCAAGCCCACTTTTCCTGTTCCTTCTACCTTAGCCATAGCGGAGTTAGCCATGTAGATCATTTCTTCTACTTGACATGGAGCTAATGATGAAAACAACTCTTTGTAGGCACAAATATGGCGGGTGGTACCAGAATCCATCCACCACTCGCAAGGATTCCCCACCAAGTTGCATTATGAACACATAGCACACAGATCATCACATTCTTTGTTGGACTCAATCATATTTTCTTGGTCCTTTTTCTTTTCTTCCTTAGGGGAACGACAATCCATGGACTTATGGCCAATCTTTCCACAGTTGAAGCACTTTCCCTTGAATTTTATCTTGGGTTGATAGCTTCCTTGTTCAACTTTCTTCATTTTCTTTGAATTGTTTTGGTAATATTCTACAATATGTGCTCCATCAATTGTAGAATTCTCTTGTGACCTTCTCTCGGCAGCTTTATTATCCTCCCCAATAGGTAGTTAGATAATAAGATCTTCAACAGTTATCTCCTTGCATTTGTGCTTCAAATAGTTTTTAAAGTCTTTCCATATAGGTGGTAGCTTCTCAATGATCATTGCTACTTGAAATGCATCATTCACAATCAAATCTTCTGCTAGGAGATCGGAATGATTACTTACAATTCATGCACTTGAGAGACAACTGATTTACTATCTATCATTTTAAATTCCAAGAACCTTGCAACAAAGAATTTCTTAATTCCCGCTTCCTTTGTCTTGTATTTTTGATCTAGTGCCCCCCACAATTCCTTCGATATCTTAGTTCCACTGTAAACATTGCAGAGGTCATCTAGGAGACCACTCAATATATAATTCCTGCAAAGGAAGTCCGAGTGTTTCCAAGCTTCTACTATCATGAAATGCTCTTTGTCTGAGATTCCCTCGGGCACCTAAGGATCATCCTCACAAGTGAACCTTTGAAGGCATAGAGTGGTGAGGTAAACCTCAGGATCATCCTTACTATTGAACCTTTGAAGGCATAATGTGGTGAGGTAAAAGAACATCTTTTGCTGCCATCGCTTAAAGTCAATGCCTGCAAATTTCCCGGCCCTCTCCGCAGGTGCCATTGGTTGTAGAGCATTTTGCTTGACTTGTTGAAGTAATGCTAGTCGCCCCACAGTCGTAGCCGCATCTTGCATTTTAATTTCTTTAGTCATTTTTACTGTCACCACAAGACAATAAAATTTAGTATTTTCAGAATACTACTTATAAAGTTAAGCAACTTTAAACTCTTGTTCTTGTTTCTAGTTAATGATGAAATTTTTATGACTTCCAATCGCCAACCGAATGATCTTTAACTTGTGATGAAGATTTTATGTCTTCAAATCACTATTTAAGTTCAAACGGAGTAGAAAGCTTAAAGCTTTAATCTCCAAAAACAAGCAATACAGATTCTACTAAAAAAAAGATTATTCCTTAAGATTGTTATTTTATGATGTATTCGGGTACAAGAATCTATATTTAGGCCTAACAACTTCAACACTAGTTCAAGTTCAAAACAAGAACACTATGAAGCACAAAAACAGCCTCAACACAAGATCAAAGTGATCATTCTAAGAAGTTTTTTTTTTTTTTTGAAATTAAGATGAAATAGAAATATAAAACCAAGTCTCCCGACTACATGCCTGAGGTTTTGGAATCTTTCTCCCAGGATAAAATGGCTTTCAATCCAACTATAGTGGTACCTCAGTAATTGGATTTGTCGAACTCACTCAATGATTTGATTGATCACAAAGAATGTTTTGAAGGCAAGAAGAGTTTTTATTTCAAAAAAATTTTCATTCATTTCTAAACATGTGGATGAAAGCAGGTTTATATAGCCATCAGATGCCTCTTCTGAGAGGTGGTAATGGTTCACTTAAAAGAAGTATCCTTTGGAAGAGTCATGTATGTTCATTCGAAATATTGTATCTTTATATGAAAAGACACACCTATCTGAAAAGTCACACCTTTTCCAAAACAATATGTCTTTTGCTCAAAGGTTGTGTCCCACCATTTTTCATTCACACCAATTAAACCCAACAGTTTGTTGCAATAGTTGCAATAGGGTCTAGAGTTTCTAATGTTTCCCCTTAACTAGCCATATCTTGATTATTCTGCTGAAGTTGGACCAAGTCTGAAACAACCTTTTATATATTTTGTATGTCATTTGCATACAAAGTTTTAGCTTTAGTCCAAACTTTATAGCAAGTTGTACAATATTGAAATAGATTGAGTAATTTAGGATCCAAAGTGTTCCATCAGAGATTGCATAATTAAGCATCAATTTGAGTCCACTTAGTCCTTTTACTAGCAATAATTTCACTAGTATTTTTAACTAAATAATCCTCATATTCTTGTCCGATAAACGACATCTCCACGGATGAAGACCATGGTGTGTAGTTATTACTACCTTCCAATTTCATGGTAGTTATAATAGAAGAACTTGAAATAGTGGAAAACACGGATTTGACCTCACCTCAAGATTCAATTTTCAAAGAGACATCGTATAGAGATTCACCTTTCTCTGACATTATGGCTTCAACAACTAAATGAAATACAAAAAATGAGTGTGTGTTTTTTAGGAAACACCGAAATGAGGACAAATATAAGAAGTGAGTTACTAAAAGGAAAAATTTTTGGTTAAAAGAACCTGAAACAGGGGAAAGAGAAGAACAAGGCTTCTCTTGATGACTACAGATCTAATAGAAACAAGTTCAGATTTGGACTGAACAAGAACTTCACCACACAAAGGAAGAAACAACTAATGAAGATGACTACTTTTGCAGTTTTTAAGTTGCTGAAAATTATAGGAGTGATGGGTATGATTAGCATGAATGATTGATCCTCATAAACTCGGAATGAAAGTTTGAGATAGCCAGGTAAACCTGCAGGAAGTGCTGCTAGAAAAGGAAGATGACGGAATAGTTATCGAAAAATCTATCAGAAAATTCACCGGAAAAGGTAACTTGACCCTCTACAAAGACAGCAGGAGGCGCTGATACCATATTAATGATATAGCTGTATTTCACCTCATTCACTAAATGATATATTACACCTAGAATATACACACAAAGCTAGACACAAAAGGTCAACAGAAGATCCCTGCGATCATGCCTCTTACGTACAATATTTAATTATGTATATCTGACACAATCTAATATCTGATATACTCTCTGACAAATATCTTGACATTGGTATACTATCTGACTATCTTGACAGTTACTAAAGGTAATTATTAAAGTTCATTAATTGTTTGCTATCTTTCATAAACATGAAAAGAATCGCTTATCACTAGTTGGAACATGTGTTTTAGTTGATGATGGAACTAAGATGAGGAATTTATTACCAAAATAAGCCATTTTTAAAAGTAATTCACCCAAATAACATGTTTCTGTAAACTTTATAAAATTATTATAAACTTTGTTGGCAACAACGTATTAGGTTTATAAGAAAATTAACGGACCAAAATGAACAGTAGACGGCATTAAAGTAGGAGTCGTTACTGGTAGTAACATTTTTCGCTTATAACGTTACCAACATTAATGAGGCTCTGCAACTCTGCCACTGTGTCAAATCAAATCTGCAGAGTATGACGTGGCAGATTCTCATTAGCATTGAAACGTTTTAAGCCAAAAACGTTACTATCAGTAACAATTACTAGTTTAACATTGTTTTGGGGTGTTAACTTTTTTAAAACCTAATACGTTCTGCTAACAACATTTATACTAGTTTTGTAAAGCTTTCAGAAAACATTTTACTTTGGTGAATTGATTTAAAAATTGACTTATTTGGGTAAAAATTCCTAAGATGAGTCCCTGTGAAATCATCAGAACATGTTCTTGGTATTTGTTAACTATAATTATGAAATAAAATATTTAAGACCATTTTCTGATAAAGGTTAAGACAAGATGAAGAGCACAAAGGGGACATGAGCCTGCTTTGCTTAATGGGTGAAGTGAGAAGCGTGCTAAATAAAGTAACTTAATAAAATGAGTCAGACACAAATGATATATGGTTTTGCTAAACTGCTATATAAAGGTATTAGGTTAGCATTCCTTCCCCTTTATTGTTTTGGTTAGACACACTTAATTTTAATTCCGACTTCATTGATGAGAGTGACTTTTTCAGCTTTTGCCACAAAAAGAAAAGCTAAATCTTATTCTCTTCAGTCTTTCACTCCCCTTTCTCTCTCTTAGCCAGGCCTCATCTCTCTTCTCTCTAGATTTATTCTCTTCTCTTCTTATTTTGAATTTTGTTGTTATTACTATTTCTTATTAGTTGATATGCTTTCTTCACTTCCACTTTTCTTTGGATACCTACTTTGACTTGCTATACTTTAGCTAAGGTCCCCAGGAAACAACCTCACTACCTCTACAACCACAAGGCAGGGATAAGACCTGCATACACTCTATTCTCCTCAAATCTCACATGTGGTATTTCACTATTGGTGCGTATGATAAGGAGTTGTCACACTAGTGATGGCTTTAGATAATTGACAATGTTATATTTGGCCTTTGATGTTTTCATTAGGATGGATCATCGAAGCCTTAATTACTTTAAAAGCTAAGGTATTTCCTTTCGATATCCTCAATAAACAAGCTTGGAATCAATAATGTGGTTATCCTAACGCTTTTTAGGATATACGCCTTGATAAACATCGACAGAGCAAAGTCATAAGGTTTTGAACATGTAAAGGAATTATTTACTTGTGCTATTGAGTCTTGAAAAGTCTACAGTGCTTGTTAGTATGTATTAGCTAAGATTCTATGGACTTGATTATCTTGGTTAAAGCAAGTACATTATGGTGCTGGGTGTTCCGTGAAAGAGTTGTTTGCTAAGTAGGACCATAATGGTGGAATAATGTGACGATTTAGGGAGCATAGACATTTGGGAAGAAAAATCATTGCCCATAAGTTAGATGGGATGTTGAAAGGATGCATAGGGAATGTCAAGAATGTAAGCAAACTATGTCTAAAATGTCTTTGTCCACTATGAATGGACCTTCATTGGATGATTCTATGGACTTTGTTGTCTTTTCCAAGGGATATAATAAAATTGGGACGATAAATGGCCTTTGTTTTCAGTTTTTTGAGAAATGAAAAGGATTGTGATAACATCTATCGCGTAGTGGATAGGTTCCTTAAGATAGCACATTTTATACCTTGCCATAAGAGTGATAATGCTACACCTGTTGCTACTTTGTTTAAATGGGAGATCATTAGCCACACATCAACATATAAGCCAGAGTTTTCATTTCAGTTTTTTTATGGCCCAACTCGGTTTAATTTGTGACAGCCGCCTTCCTTTAAACATAGGGTATAAATAGATTGTCTGGAGCTTTCTATGGCTAATTATGCTGACTTTGACTAACACTAAGTTTATGAGCAACTCAATGGATTCATAATTTAAGTAGAGTTTATCCTCATGGTAATCCATCTATGGTTCTTTGAATATCTTGTTTATGTCTCTTTAAATATCTTGTTTATGGTTCTAGTTTGGTATAGCGATGAAGGTAATTAGTATCTTAATATGAATCATTGCCTTGATTACCCAGAATTTGTGTTGCAGTTTCTGTGTTCTTTCTCTTGTTCTTTTTCTTTGTCATAATAAACAATGGTCATTAAATACTGATAAAGGTTTTGATAATCTTCTGTGTTTTAAATCTCTTCAGCTACTGCCTCGATAAAGTTATATATGATTAGTTTGTCAACTGGTCATGTGAAGATTGCAAGGAAATTGTGCCAAATGAAGATGCAGGGGACAACTTGGAAGCCACGGTTGACAGATTCCATCTAGAAGGTTGGCAAAAGAATATTCCTCGGCGTAGAAGGAGCAAGCGCAAGACAAATCCCTCTAGAAGGTCGGCAGATTTCCTTTTTAGCCCTTTAGGCAATACCACAAGTGTATGGGACGACTTGGAAGTTAAGGTTGAGCCTAGAAGGAGCGAGCGCACAACAAGTCTCCCTAGAAGGTTTGCAGATTTCGCTTTCAGCCCTTCGGATCTTACTCTTTCTGGTTCTCAAGGATTTGTTGAGTATCAACATAAGAAAAGGGGTCTTTTTTCTACAATTGAAAAAATGTGATGTTACTTTGGCTATTGGAAACCATGGTAGATGGTTGGTATGCAACAGCTAGTAAATTACTACATGGAGTCTTATATGTGGCCTGTGATTGTGGCAGGTTAGTCTGTTCAGTATGTTACAGGTGTATGGATGTTTGGTTTATATAGACGTGGATTATGCTACTTTTCATTGCTCAACCAATATGTTTTATTTCGGTGGCATCACATATTGCCATGTAGATTTCCTCCAACTTATGTTATGGTTCCTACACAAGTATGCAACTTTTCATTTTCTATCACTCTATTTTACTTTTGTGGCATTGGTGTATCATCCACTCAACTGTTCCCTTCAACATTTTCTCATACTTCTTTGTTTTGCTTAAAGTTGGCTCTTCCACTTCCACACATCGGGTAAAGCAGTATGTTTGCAAACAAAAAAAGATTGAATCTTCGTACCACTTTAAAATTGTAGGAGAAACTGTTCTTTCCAACAATTCTGAAAGTTTTTGAGAATTATCATTTACAATGTTGTTAAATTTGTTCTTTCCAATAGTTCTAATGTGTTTTGAGGATTATCGCGGGGGCGTAGAAAATTACTCCAATCAGCACATGCATGCGACTGCTAATTTTACGAAAAATTTATGTTACTTGTGTTCCATTGGTGCCTCGGACACTCAACTATTCCTTTGGAGATTCAGTTCCCTTCCCCATCAGAACCCAGATTCTCACAAAGCATGACACACTAAAACACATTGGCAATCATTATCAAAATACTCCATATATGACCATAGTAATTTACCCTAAAGATCCATCTTTTCTATCCCTAAATATCAGTTTTTCTATCCCTCTAAATCCGCTATTCTATCCCACAGAATCAGCTCTACAATAATCAATAATTCTCTCTTTAATTACTAAATAAAATCACTGTAATCACACTAATATACATCAGTATATAGATACAATATTTACTAGTTGTCCACCATGCTAACATTATCGACTGAAATATGAGAAAAACTTTTTCTTTTAAACCAACTAGAAAACCCTCTTACTATGCTTTAACTTGTCTGGATATTTTTTTCCTTCATTTTTAAAGATTTTAAAATACTGTAATTTTGACAAGATTGATAACTATGGATTAAAAACATGTTTTACTACTGATATACGAAATGATAACAAACTCCAACAACAATGTCCATAAATGTTGTTATCAATCACTTATATGGAGTTTAGACTAAATTAGATTGTGGTCATAACCTCTGTTATTCATATTGGATAACGGTTCAACTTCACGTTGCTTTTAAACTTCTTTTAATTCTACAAAATTTGCTTTGATATTAGTATTATTAGAGGAATTTGTCCTACATTGCTATTGTTCCCTGCTGTACTCTTCGGTGGTTGTATTTAAGAGTGACTAACACATATAACATAGCAAGAGCTTTATAACGATCAGGAAACAACGCTTTGGTCACATCACTACAATGATAAGAGCTATTCTACATGACCTATTAAATCAAATGAGTTATACCTTGGATTTGTCTACATATGACACAGGTTGCCTAACATGTTCCTTAAGTAGAAAGTAATAAAGATGAACTTTTATGTGGAAAACGCCCGTTTTACAAAGATGTGAAAAATCATGCCATGTACCTCTCGAGAAAAATCCCAATGTTTATATTCCCATGTCTTCAAGTCACCCCAACTGTAAAATAAAGTTGTGCATGACATTGGATGCCAGAGAGTAGGAGAAGAGAAACTATAGAAGCAATGGCTACAAAAGAGTTGTATGTAGTACTCAACATCACTAATCTAGAGAATTTCATAAGTACAGTGATCTTTATAGGCACCAAAATATGTTATTTTAAGAGAGCCTTTTTGTAACACCCCATATGTTGTAATGCGCAAATAATGTGAAAAAATGAGCCTTAGGACCCCCTATATCGATGGTAAACCAAGTCTAGTTGTTATGGGCTACGTTGGGGGTGCTTTCAAGGGTTAATCCCTTATATCGTGGTGCTTTCAAGGGCTACGAAGGGGTTGCAAACGCACATAGCCTCGGGTTTGCTTTGGCCTTGTGCCGTAAACCCTGAGGTTTTCTTTTGGTCCACACCACGGAACCCAAGGTCCACGATTGGTCCATATCATGGGTCCTATCCCATGCATCAAAAATTGGTTATGTTGTAAGTTCTTTTAAGGGCATTAAGGTCTTTTCACATCCTATGACAGTTCCTAACCCTTTATTGACGAAATTAGATTCATATAAATGTTATATTGCCTCTCTAAATCCCCAAATATCTTTCCATAAACAAGAGAAGAGAAACTACCTAGGGTTTGATGATCCTTATCTTCAAGGGTGGATTTTACACTATGTATTCTCCAATACAAGGTGTGTAGAACTACTCTAAGAATCGTGGTTTGAATTGTGTCTTCTTTATGATTTTCAAAAATGTTGAAGTGCATGCATCATAAAACCATTTTGACGAAAGTATGTATTTATCATGGGGTTTTCCATTAAATTTGTGTTGTAATCATGTGTATATATGATATGTTTTCCGGAAAAGTGATTTATGAGTATGATTTGTGAAATTCCCTTTTCCATGATGAAATTTATTGTCTTAATAAGTTATGAATTGTGAAATTGGTTTGAGAGCAAGATCTTGTCTCCTAATGAAGAATTGCATGTGTTTTTATGTAAAATTGGCCACCACGTGTTAAAGTATTTAAAAGAGGGTGATTTGCAAAGTTTCCTATAATATTTGAAGAACACTCTTGAATGGTTTCAATCCTTGGGTGGTCATTAATGTGTTTTTGAATTAGAAGGGCTATGACTATGACATGACCTTATGTGATTTGCATGTCAAGGTATGACGACACCTATCACGAGATGGCCTTAATATGAAAGAAATAAATGTTTTGAGCATGAATCATGGTATTAAGATGCTAACAATAGGCGTAAAGAGAGTTAGATGGTTACCCAAATATGGCATGAGTTCAGATAACTCATCGTCGAAATCGTATATTTCCAGTGCTAGTTGTTGTGAAATTATTTATCAAGGAGGCATACTATATCAGGATGGTGTGTCAGCAAGGAGGCACACTTTTCCTATATCATGGTATGTCAGCAAGGAGGCATACTTTGATCTTACTTATGACCCCAATTCTTGATAGAAACTCGGGTTGAGGGCTTCGCCGCCGAGTTAAGGGCAGATCCTATATTGTCAATGGGATAATAGGATTGGAGGGTGTACCATATTGTTCAGAACTAAAGAAAAGTTTTTGTGTCCATGATTTACTAGAATGATTCGAAGCAGTTTTTGAGTATGCCCATGCGTCTGGTTTTTTATTTTTACTATGTTAAGTCATTTTCATAATGCTCCCGATTATGTTATATGAAGTGTGTTTGCATGTGTGTGTATGTGTGTGTGTATATATATATATATATATTCACACTGATACATTCCATGTATTGACCGTCCTACATGGTAGCTGCATTGTCTCATAATGTAGGTTTTGAGGTGTAGTCCCATGGTCCAACTCAGCAGGAGAGTTCTCTCAGATTTCTAGAGTTTGTGAGCCTAGGAAGGCATTCAATCCATATGTTAGTTCCAGTTGTATTATAGTCTGGCCGGGGGCCTTGTCCCAGCCTAGACAGACTAGTATTTTATTAAAGGCTTCATAAATTCATTAGATTAGATTAGGCTTCTTTTTTTCATATGGATTATTGTCATGGATTACTAAGTTTGATTATGAGATTTTCATGCTTCAATTTATCTTCTGCACTTTATTTCAAATGAATTATGCTTATGATGGTATGTTAAGGGATATCTCGAGCCTTCATGGTTTAGGATGCCCATCGCAGTGGCGCCCTAGGCTTGGATCATAAAAAGCTTAGTATCAGAGCACGATTCAGGGTCCTAGGGTGTCTACAAAGTTGTGTCAGGTAGAGTAATTTTTATGGGTATGTAGCGCGCCACATTTATAAGGAGGAAGCTACAAGTCATTTAAGATGTTTCTCTTTTCTTCATGTTCTACTTCGTGCTATAGTGTTTGCATGTTTCCTAACTCATGAGTTCCTATATTTCAGATCATGCCTCCCCATAGATCCAATGATAAAAACACCTCGGGACTCAGTCCCTAGTTGGACAAATGCTGACGATGTCCACCATACTCATGGGATGCAGACCCCGCAAAGAGCTCGTATCCCTGAGATCACTGCTAATACAGGGGTACCTCCAGTCTAAACCATCCCTCTTCCAACTCCTCAGTCCAGTGTTAATCATACTCAGTCCCCATAGAGAGAGGTCTCAAATGCTGACTTCTGTCAGTCTATCCACATGATTGCTCAGTTTGTAGCTTCTCAATATCGTCGACCTAGAAATGTGAGTTATGTGTCTGGTTCTTCTGAAATCACTCGAGTTAGCCAGTTCATGAGGCTAGACCCACCCACCTTTATGGGTAAAAATATTGAGGAGGATCCTTAAGGATTTTTAGATGAGATAGAGAACATATTTAAGTTCATGCTAGATAGTGATACTAAGGGGGTAGAGTTTGCGGTTTATCAACTGAAGGATGTGGCTTGCCAGTGGTATGATGAGTGGGAATATTTGAGGGTTGAGGATGCTGAACCTTCTTTATGGGAAGAATTTTTTGAGGCTTTCCCAGATCATTTCTTTCCCTAGGAATTGAGGGAGTCCAACATGTAGATGCATAATTTTGTCCCGCCCCCCACCCCCTAAAATCTAATTTATCCATTTTATCCTTGCCTTATCATGTACCCTACACCCATATGATGATCCCTTCATAAAAGGACAAAAATAATAAAATTACCAAAAAATTGACACCCTACACAGTAAAATTGAACCACATCACCTTATTCTAACCACTCATACTCCAACCCACCTCACTACCCTACCCAACCCCCCTGCCCCATTTGGATTTTCCCATTTTTTGTATAACAGAATACATACAGCAACCATACATACTCACATACACCTCATGATTCCATTAGGAAGAAGGTAATTCACTATTAATTCATCTTACATATATCACACACACACTCTTGCAGCTACCTAATAGACCCTGGAAATTCACGCAACACACACTATTCAGGTATACAAACAAACACTCCAGAGAAGAATTCATGTAGACACAGACTCCACACGCACAGAGATTAAATGAATTAGAGGGGAGAGAGATCGAACGTGAGAGAGAAAAAGAGAAAATGGGCTTTGGTTTAGTTTTTCAGTGAAATCATCGCCAAAATTGTTAATCGGAGAACACCCTAATCTTTGTTTGTTATTTCTTCGATGGAAATCCACTAAAAATGCCAAACCAACGATCAAAATCTCCGGAAAACACAACCCATATGCTACTCATCGCCTTGTCACCTCTCAGTCGAGAAAATAGATTCAAAAATGGTGGTCGATATTTGGAGATGTAATCAGATTTAATCATTGTTAGTCCCGATTACTTTTGAATTTCTGATAGGTTTCAATTTTCAATCAGCTTGGGAGGATTACTATAGGAATTTGGGTTTGAAAGTTGAGGATTGATATTTCAGGTCAGGGTTGTTATCGAGGTTTCGATTCGAGGTTCTCGGCACGGATGTACCATTTAATTAAGTAATAATTCAATGAAAGTGGCATTAAGGTCCATTCTTCATCTCATTCTAGATTTATTTTAATTGTTTGACACTTTCTAGAAAATTTATTGGGGTGTGAATTTTGTTTTCATCGATTTTGATATGCTTGAATCATCGTAAGTGATTTTTAATATTGATTGTTTGAATTGAATAATGGAATAATTTAAACTCAATTGGGAATAAGTGGGACGGGAAATGAAAATTGATAAAGGTGAATATTGAGAATTTTGATTCATAATGCAAGTGGTTTCATTACTTGGTTGTTTGCTATTAATTTGCACCCGATAGTATTATGTTCTAGGCCAAGAATCAATAGGCAAATCTTAGGTTTGGGGTAGGCAAATTTATGAGTTGTGGAATATTCAATACTTAAAATGTTTGTTAGTGGTTTGTCTTATTGCATTTTGGATCAATTATACTCATTTGTACGGGGAATGTCCCAAGGTTAGTTGTATTCTTTTATTTGGGGAATGCCCCGACAGAGTTGTACGCGAAGACGGTGCGTGAACAAGGCCCGAGGTACCGGGTGGAGCGTAGTTTAGGATTAGTGTAAGTTAGCATATGTTTATATTTCAGTGCCTTTATTTTTTAGGTTTGTAATAAATTGGAGTGGACAATTCTGACATTTGGAATTGTTTTGGTTGTTCGTTTTCTTGTTTATGTGTTTTTTCTTGGTTTATACATTCCATAGTATCATGTTAGCCAATATACTCTACGAAACAACCATGGTCAAACCATAAGAATGAGGATTGCCTAACATGTTCCCCTCGGTCAACAGAATTCCTTAACCTAAATCTCTATTCATGGATCAGTTTCTTGTGTCAAAGTATTTTCAAAGTGGACTTGGCACACCCGATTTATGCCAAGTGGTGACTTTGAGTTTAGGCATAACAATCCTTTTAGAAGAAAAATTTCTTTTGTCACTTAATAATAACACCATTTCAAACCTAAAAATCATATCTTTTAGATAAAAAATGATAGACAGCTCTGGCGACTCTACTGGGGATTTTTCAAAATTTGAGCTTATTTTTGAGTTGTGTCAGCTTAGTTTGACATTATATGTGTATAGACGTTATTTATGTTATAGTTTGCATTGTTTTGTTGTTGTTGCGTGCTTACATACTACGTTTTTTTTATTTTTTCCTTATATGTTACAGCTTTATACCTATCATCATTTGCATAACCAGAGTTATTTCATTCGTAATAAGTCCTATAGTACATGCCATGTACACGATCTCTAATTGAGTCACCCTTATTTTTGGAGGGGGAGCCATCGGCTAGTACATAGTAGGTGGAAAGCTATCGCAACCGCCATCGATCATACGCTCTCCCGAACATCCTTGTTAGTAGACCCTAGCCTAGCTCGGCCTTTAGGCTATTCTTATTTGCATCATATTGAGATCTAGTGGGATCCACTTGGTACTTTGTAGGAGACTCACCCCTAAAGCATCCCTACGTGCTAATTGTTGCTTCTTTAAGGCAGGGTAATTTAATAGACTGATTTTGGAAAAAGCACATGCTAGAATTAAAGGAAAGCACATTTGAAAAGAAAAAAAGATAAAAGAAAAGCGAGTCAAAAAATAGTTTCGGAGTTTTTTTAAAGCTCCTTATGGCTCTTGTTTTCCACAATCCAAAAATTCAAAATGATTTTTCTTACCTTTTGCACTCATTTCTCAAAAAAAAAAAAAACATCAAAAAGGTGTTGCTTTTGTTTCCTTTAGCAAGCATCATAATTCAAAATTTTTAACAAGATTTATTCAATAGAAGCTTTTTATAAAAAAAATAAAAAGATGGTAGAAGTTTTGTACATTTCATATAACGAAAATATCAAAAAGATTTTTCATTCATAGTTGTTGGTGTCATTTTTATGTGGTGTCAAATTAAGAACTGTAAAATTTTTATTGATGTTTTTCATCGTCTATCTTTGTCTTATCTCTCAGGTCGGGGTTTAGTCAGGTTATTAATCATTAATTGTCTAATTTGGACGAACTATGCATCCCTGATTCTACTCTCTCAGGAGTGAGATACGTAGGCATTCCCTCTAGGGTTTAGTGATCTTATTTCAAAAAATTCAAAAAAAAATTCTTCTCTATTCCTTTAGAGTTGGTGTCGTATATATCTTTAAAAGAGAACTACATAAAGATTTTTTCTTTAATAATGTAACACCCTATATTTTTCGAGCTAGAAATCGGACCGCCGTTCCTGCACGTGTAACCTTTAATCCCATGACTCATATTTAAATTCATGTTTCATGATCTTTATCCTATTGTGTTAAGTCATTATGAGGTGAAAAATGTTAATGGAAATCACTTAGAGCAAAGTAATCTAAGAGCCTTTGATTCGGCCAATTTTTGGTATTCGATTTCACAAGGGTCATCTTTGAACGAGTATACCTTTATGTATATGTGGAATTTGATAGATTAAGACCCTCCAAATTGTATATAATCGAATTATCTTTCCAACGATTCCAATTTCATCTTAATCTGATACGCGAAGGAAAAGTTATGGCTTTGCAAAGGGGTGTGCATCGCCTAACCATCGCAAACGTTTGCCGAAAAGAGTTTGTCATAGGGAGTGCGACGAAAACCTTAAAGTTTGCCATGGGGAGTGCGACACAAACCTTAATGTTTGCCACAGGGACTGGGATGAATACCCTATGGCCCAATAGTGTTGAGACTTTATTTTTAAGTTATTTCAAAGGCAACTAAGTGTTTCTACAATCCAAAACCGTCCCTAAATATCTATAGATGAAATTAGGGTCATTAGTAATTCTTTATCTCTTCTAAATCCTTAGTTCATCTTTCAAGAACACAATAAGAGAAAAACACCTTAGGGTTAAGCATTCAAGATCAAGGGATCAAATGTTTTGTGATTTCTTCATCAATTAAGGTACGTGGTGTTTTCCTAAACTACATGGGCATGGTGAAATCTTCTAATAAGGTTTTGAATGTTGATAATTCATGTATTTATGAAGGGTTTTGAGTTTATATTAACAATTTTTCATTGTAAACCCTTTTTTATGATAATACTTTGGTCGTGAGGCCTTCCCCTTCAAATTTGGTTTTCGTTTATGTGTGTGTGTATATATATACGTATGCATTTGATGTTTTGAAAAGTATAAATTGAGAGCATGAATAATGAATTCCCTCTCATTGTGTTACTTCTTGATTGACAAATCATGGATTACTCAATTGCATATCTTAAAGCATGAACCAAGGGTTTCACTATCAATTATGAATTTTATGTCGACTGTGATTGAAGAGAGGAATATTTCTTGTTTGTAAAGGATGAATGTGATAGTCATCATGGTTATTTTGAGAAATTGACCACCATTTTTTGAAATGTTGAAAAGAGATGATTTTTGCATAGTTTGAATGTTTTGCTGGTCTAAACATTATTTTGAATTAAAGAGATATAGCATGATATTTTATGTCTTAGAGATATCACTTGCAAGTCTTGGTATGATGATAACAAACAGATGAATGCCATTGCAGATTCAGAACATACTAAAATTACAGATTGATCTCAAATTTTTAATTCAAAAAAATGCATGTTTAGAAATGGTTTAAAAATGGGTTTAGAGAGTTAGATGGTCACTCGATAAAAGTACGAGTTGAAAAAATCAACGCTAGAAATCGTTATTTACTGACATGAGGTTATGGTACCTTGCTTTGTGGTCTTATGTACCTTGATTTATGTCATCCTAATTTGGGACTATGATTAGGAGTCATGCTTAGTGGTCTTGTGCACTATAATGACATGTTGATTTGATTAGGGATCATGGCACCATGCTGTATGGTCTTACGTATCTCCCCTTACTGATACTCCAATCCTTGTAGCAAACTTGGATTAGAGGCTTGGTCACAGAGTCAAGGTCAGATTCTATATAGCCCGTGGAATTGTAGTTTGTAGGGTGTAATATCTAGCTCAGAAGTAACATAAAGAGTGGTTCATGATCTCAAGGAAATGTTTCAAAGTCTTTAAAGTATGCCCATGTGTTTTTCCTATATCGTATGTAAATTACTTTATGATTTACTCTCAATTATGTTGTATGAAAGTACATTATTTTGGATTGCTCTACGTACCAGTACAGTTGTATTGACCCCCTATATTACATTATCTGAGGCACAGTCCCAGGGTCCCGCTAATTAGTAGACTCGTAAGTCAGAAGTTGCAGTTAGTGAGCTTTCTCTATTCAGGAAGGCCTGGTTGAAAGACTATTAATTTATTTCATTTTATGGTCTGACTAGGGGCCTTGTGTAACGCCCCGCATTTCGGGCTACAATATAGACCATGATTCCGATGTGTTGATAAATCCTAAAGCCATAAATCCTATGCCAATATGGCATGTTAATTATTTGTGTAGCATGTGAATCCATTGAAGCTTTAATTTAGACCATAGGGGTCATTTGACTCAAGTACGAGTTGAAAACTACTTCGATCAATTATGTTTATGTGGACATTATAATTTGTGTCAACTTATATCGACCATGACTCTTTGTATATGTCGAATTAGAGAGCCTACTCTATGTAAAATGATAGGTTTTCGAGTTAGCTTTCCAACAATACCAATTTTACTAAAATCCAGCACTCGAGCAAGAAGTTATGGCTTTTCAAAGTAATATGCGTTGCTTAACCAATCGTACATGGCCACTGGAAAGCATAGGTGATATAATAGGCGGCGCCTATGTAAACATAGGCGATAGCCTAGGCGGCGCCTATGTAAACATAGGTGATATCCTAGGCGGCGCCTATGTAGACATAGGCGATAGCATACATGGAGCCTATGTAAAGGTTTCAAGTGACTTAAACACTCCGTTTTGGGGGCATAATGGTCCTTTTCCACCCTTACTTAGCCCTAAACACGAAATTCAGTTCCAAAGACCCCAAAATACACCTTCATTCATCAAAAGTGCTCAAGGATTCTCCTTAGGGTTTCAAAATAAAAATCCAAGCAATTCAAGATTCAACCAGGGGTTTTAGAAACTAATTGCATATTTGGAATCCTCTAAACGTAGGCTTCAAGAAGAACCTAATATTCGTAGTAATCGAGGTACGTGGGGTTATCCAAAAATCTCATGGGTGTAGTTTTATGAACATGCATGCTTTTAAATGGAGGTTTTCAATAAAATACTAATAACTTGCTTTTATTATAATTTCTAAGTCATTTTTTTAAGGTCATGGGAATTGTTTGCCTATTTACTTCAATGGTTGAAACCATGCATATGTGATTTGACATTTTCCATGGAAGTTTGATAAATAGGAATGATAAATTGCTTTCAAATTCCCATTATAATGTTTCGATACCCTATATTATATGGTGACCAACCAAATAGAGCATGAATTTGAAATAATTATTGTCCACTACTTGTAAATGATGAAAACATCTTGATTTTTACATGATTATGCATACATTGATGTGATATTGATGACTTGCAAGTCGGGTATGACGCTATGCGACAAATAAGATATGTGATTGAATCAGATAAAATTTGAATGGATTGATTTTACATAAGATAGGTGGATGCCCGAAGAAGGCGCTTGAGTGTAAGGGCTCATCGCTGGAAATCGTGTTTACCGATATGGGAATTTGGTACCCTGCTTTGTGATCTTGTATACCTGACTTTATGTCGTTCCCAAATTGGGACTATGGTTAGGAGCCCTGCTTTATGATCTTGTGCACTACCATTGGGTTGAGACACCCTGTTGTGTGATCTTGTGTGTCTTCCCCTCACATATACTCTAATCTCGACGGCAACCGAGGTTTGACAGTTGGTGTAAATGTGATATGTAGGGTATTCCACCTAACTCAGCTACATTACATTGTTGTTGAAAAATAATTACATTATGCCCGTGTGTTTTCAAATGACTTGATATGAAACTGCTTTATAATGGCTCTCAACTATATTTTGTAAAAATATTTATGTTTTGTTTTGATATCTCTGCGTACCAGTACTTTTGTACTGACCCCCTTCCTCCTAGGTTCGGAGGCGCAGTCTAGGGGTCCAGAATATCAGTAGATTCCTCGGACAGATTTGCAGAGTCACTTGGTGAGCCTTTTATATTTCGGAAGGCCTAATTATCTGGCAGTGTTATTTATCACTTATTAGTTTTGGGTCTACTGGGGGCCTTGTCCCAGTTTTCAGATAGACATTTGTTTCAGTCATGTAGTAGAGATTTCGCAGACGTTATAGAGTTGTTGATTTGAGATTTTGGGACATTATTCCCTATTATTGCTTTCATATGACTCTTGACCATGTCTTCCGTAATGTTATTTATCTTCCGCATTTCTTTAACATTTCAATTATGTGCATGATTACCAGATAGATAAGGGTGTTTTAGGCCTTCATGGTTCGGGATACTCGTCACGGTCAGGGCCCCGGTTTGGGTCGTGACACCTTGTCTCGGTCTTCCAACATATGTTGTTTTCTTTCCGTTAGTAGAGATTTCGCAGACAGTTGTTAGATGGATTTGGGTCTCCTTGAAATTATAACTTTATGATTTTGTTGAAATCAAATGGCTATGATTCCGCATCTTTATAGTTTGTTAATTATGCATATGATTTCTAATTAGATGGGCTCTCGGGCCTTCATCGTTCAGGACGCCCGTCGTGGCCAGGGACCCAGTTCGTGTCGTGACAAATAATTTTATGTTTCATTTTCATATGAAATTCAAAATCGAAAACCCAAAAAAAATTTTCTTTGATAATCATAGGTTTCATTTTGTATTGGGATGTTAAAGCTAAAAAATATCTACAGGATTTTCGTCAATTATTTTGACAAATTGTTATTTTCTTTTCTTCTTAAAGTTTCAAGAAAAAGAAAAAGTAAATGAAAAAGAGTTCGATTAGTCATGTTGTGTCAAAACTTCACAAACTAAACTTCACAAACTAGGCACACTTGATTCTCCTCTTTCGAGAGTAAGATACTTAGGCACCCTTCTTGTGTTCGATGATCTTTTCACAATAAAAAAAATAAGATTTTGAGAAAGTGTTGTACTCTAACACACTTGTTATCTATTGTTCATTTAGTTTAAAGTGGTTGGTTTGTGGAATTCTGACTGGTCCTCCATATCACATCAAATCTAAGGAGGGGTTAGTTATGTGCAAATAAGTATTTAGAGAGTGACATCATGGATCAAACAAAGAGTCAGGAAAATGAGAGTTTAAAGCAAGATATTGTGAGGCTAAGATAATAAATGATGGAAATGTATCGAGCTTGGGCCAGTGGGCTGTCACCTCCTCAATTCCCTATCATTGACCCCACAAATACCTTGAGTCTTCCATCACGATTGCTAAGTCAGTTTCCTGCTGTTGTTGATGCACCACAATATGCTTCAGAATTTACTCTAAGACAAAAGCATCATAACGGTTCTATCACTCAATTTCTAGATCTTTAGTATAAATCTACCACATTGATAGCACCACTTATTGTCTTTGCTTCTGTTGCTCAGCCCTCTACTAAGGCTCCCACCTTGGATTTTCATCCAATGATTGTGCTTCCCTAATATTCTAGTGAGTCAATGTTTAATACTCTTGATGATCACTAATAAACTCGTAAGCCCACATCAATATTAATTGGACAACCAAAATTTCTTACCAAGAAGTCAGACATGGAAGAAGAGAAAGAGAAAATGGTTAGGAAAATAAAGAGCGCAGAAAAGGCTATGAAAAATTCTCTAAGACTTGTGAATTATGAAGATGTTGCATAAAAGGACTTGGGCATGTCTTCAATTGTTAACCTCCCTCCTAACTTTGAGGTATCAGAATTTGAGGAGCATGATAGGTACAGGGATTCTGTAAAACACTTGGGATGATATTGCAAGCAATTGAGGGGGACTGAAGGAAAGAAGAAGGAGAACAATTATTGTGTAGCGGCCACAGCGGAGCATGAGAGGATCAACTCAACAATACCGTCAGCCTCGGCCCCAATCCTATACATCAGATCTGCATAGTCACCTGAAATAAGGTTCCTCTTTTCAGAATCAAAGATATTCTATTCCACTAACTCAACATCCTTTGAACAATGCACAACTTTATACACATCTGTCTTCTATGGACTTTGTTGTCTTTTCCAAGGGATATAATTAAATTGGGACGATAAATGGCCTTTGTTTTCAGTTTGTTGAGAAATGAAAAGGATCGTGATAACATCTATCGCATAGTGGATAGGTTCCTCAAGATAGCACGTTTTATACCTTGCCATAAGAGTGATAATGCTACACCTGTTGCTACATTGTTTAAATGGGAGATCATTAGCCACACATCATCCTATAAGTCAGAGTTTTCATTTCAGTTGTTTTATGGCCCAACTCGGTTTAATTTGTGACAGCCGCCTTCCTTTAAACCTAGGGTATAAATAGATTGTCTGTAGCTTTCTATGGCTGATTATGCTGACTTTGACTAACACTAAGTTTATGAGCAACTCAATGGATTCACAATTTAAGTAGAGTTTATCCTCATGGTAATCCATCTATGGTTATTTGAATATCTTGTTTATTCCCTTTGAATATCTTGTTTATGGTTCTAGTTTGGTATAGGGATGAAGGTAATTAGTATCTTAGACTGATCATTGCCTTGATTACCCAGAATTTGTGTTGCAGTTTCTGTGTTCTTTCTCTTGTTCTTTTTCTTTGTCAGAATAATCAATGGTCATTAAATACTGACAAAGGTTTTGATAATCTTCTGTGTCTTAAATCTCTTCAGCTACTACCTCGATAAAGGTACATATGATGAGTTTGTCAACTGGTTAAGTGAAGATTGCAAGGAAGTTATGCCAAATGAAGATGCAGGGCACAACTTGGAAGCCACGGTTGACAGATTCCAAGGAGAAGGTTGGCAGAAGAATATTCCTCGGCGTAGAAGGAGCAAGCACAAGACAATTCCCTCTAGTAGGTCGGCAGATTTCCATTTTAGCCCTTTAGGCAATACCACAAGTGTAAGGGGACGACTTGGCAATTAAGGTGGAGACTAGAAGGAGCGAGCGCACGACAAGTCTGCCTAGAAGGTTTGCAGATTTCTCTTTCAGCCCTTCGGATCTTACTCATATTGGTTCTCAAGGAGTTGTTGAGTATCAACATAAAAAAAGGGGCCTTTTTTCTACAATTGAAAAAATGTGATGTTACTCTAGGTATTGGAAACCATGGTAGATAGTTGGTAGGCAACAGGTAGTAAATTACTATATGGAGTCTTATATGTGGCCTGTGATTGTGGCAGGTTAGTCTGTTCAGTATGTTACAGGTGTATGGATGTTTGGTGTATATAGACGTGGATTATGCTACTTTTCATTGCTCATTCAATGTGTTTTATTCGGTGGCATCTGATAATGCCATGTAGATTTCCTCCAACTTATGTTATGGTTCCTACATAAGTATTCAACTTTTCATTTTCTATCACTCTATTTTACTTTTGTGGCATTGTTGTATCATCCACTCAACTGTTCCCTTCAACTTTTTCTCATAGTTCTTTGTTTGTCTAAAAGTTGGCTCTTCTACTTCCACACATCGGGTAAAGCAGTAAGTTTGCAAATAAACAAAGATTGGATCTTCGTACCACTTTAAAATTGTCGGAGAAACTTTTCTTTCCAACAGTTCTGAAAGTATTTGAGAATTATCATTTACACTGTTGTTAAATTTGTTCTTTCCAACAGTTCTAATGTTTTTTGAGGATTATCGCGGGGGCATAGAAAATTACTCAAATTGGCTCATGCATGCGACTGCAAATTTTGCGACAACTTTATGTTACTTTTGTTCCATTGGTGCATCGGACACTCAACTATTCCTTTGGAGATTCAGTTCCCTTCCCCATCAGAACCTAGATTCTCACAAAGCACGACACACTAAAACTCATTGGCAATCATTATCAAAATACTTCATATATGATCAAAGTTATTTACCCTAAAGATCAATCTTTCCTATCCCTAAAGATCAGCTTTTCTATCACTCTATATCCGCTATTCTATCCCACTGAATCAGCTCTACTATAATCAATATTGCTCTTTTTTATTACTAAATAAAATATCTGTAATCACACTAATATACAACAGTATATAGATAAAATATTTACTAGTTGTCCATCATGCTAACATTGTCGACTGAAATATGACAAAACCTTTTTCTTTTAAACCCACTTGAAAACGCTCTTACTATGCTTTAACTTGTCTGGATATCCTTTTTCTTCATTCTTAAAGATTTTAAAATACTATAATTTTAACCAGATTGATAACTACGTATTAAAAACATGTTTTACTACTGATATATGAAATGATAACAAACTCTGCCAACATTGTCCATAAATGTTGTTATCTATCACTTATATGGAGTTTAGACTAAATTAGATTGTGGTCGTAACCTCTGTTAATCATATTGGATAACGGTTCAACTTCACATTTCTTCTAAAGTTCTTTTAATTATGCAAAATTTGCGTGATATTAGTATTATTATAGGAATTTGTCATACTTTTCCATTGTTCCCTGCTGTACTCTTCGGTGGTTGTATTTAAGAGTGACTAACACATATAACATAGCAAGAGCATTATAACGATCAGGAAACAACGCCTTGGTCAACATCACTACAATGATAAGAGATATTCTACACGACCTAGTAAATCAAATGAGTTTTACCTTGGATTTGTCTGCATATGACACAGGTTGCCTAACATGTTCCTTAAGTAGAAAGTAATAAAGATCAACTTTTATTTGGAAAATGCCCGGTTTACAAAGATGTGGAAAATCACAACATGTACCTCTAGAGAAAAATCCCAATGTTTATATTCCCAAGTCTTCAAGTCACCCCAACTGTAAAATAAAGTAGTGCATGACATTGGATGCTTGAGAGCTGGAGAAGAGAAACTATAGAAGCAATGGCTACAAAAGAGATGTATGAAGTAATCAACATCACAAATCTACAGAATTTCATAAGTATGGAGATATTTATAGGAACTAAAATAAGTTATTTTAAGAGCGCCATTTTGTAACACCCCATATGTTGTAATGCACAAATAATATGAAAGAATGAGCCTTAGGACCCTCTATATTGATGGTAAACCAAGTCTATTTGTTATGGGCTACGTTGGGGGTGCTTTCAAAGGTTAATATTGGGTTGGCGTCGCAAAGGGGACCCTCCATAAAGGCTCCACACCACTGAGGGGTTGGAAACGCACACTACCTCGGGTTTTCTTTGGCCCTGTGCTGCAAACCCTGAGGTTTTCTTTTGTTCTGCACCATTGAACCCAAGGTCCACAATGGGTCCACATCACGGGGCCTATCCCGTACATCAAAAATTTGTTCTGTTCTAAGTTCTTTTAAGGGAATTGAGGTTATTTCACATCCTATAATCGTTCCTAACCCTTTAATGATGAAATTAGGGTCTTATAAACATTATATTGCCTCTGTAAATCCCCAAATATCTTTCAATAAACAAGAGAAGTGTAATACCCCGTATTTTTCATACTAGAATTCTAGCCGTCATTCCTACGCGTCTAAGATCTAATCCAAGTGATTACCACATGAATATAGATTTCATGATATTTATCCTAGTATGTGAAGTGCTCTTGAGGTCAACAATGTTCAGATAAATCATTTAGAGCCAAGTTGAGCTAAGATCATTTGATTTGTCTAACATTTGATATTCAATTCTACAAGGGACTAATTCAAATGTTTATATCTCTTAATATACATGGAATTTTTCATCCCAATACCTATAAAATTTTAGATAATTGAATTAGCTTTCCAACGATACCAATTTTACCAAAATCCAATACCCGAGCGAAAAGCTATGCCCATTTTTGTGAGAGGCAGTAAGGGTATGCGATGGGCAATGCACCGCCCAATCAAATTTGTACGATTGGGAGTGCGAGGCACACTTAAATGTCTGCCATTAGGTGTGCAACGCACACCTTAAGGTCTTCCATGGGTTGTGCGCCGCATACCTCACTTCCAAGTGCCAAAAGCACCCTTATATATGTCTATAACACGGGATTAAACTCCCACAACATCAAAATAAGTTTACTTTCTCCCAAAATCACCAAGAACAACCTTTAGAATTTCTACATAAAAACCCCAATAGCTAGAGATCAACCATGAGAATTCTATAATTTTTACATATTTGGAATCCCCGTTACGAAGGCTACGAGGGACACCCAAATGTTCGTGAATAGCATTACGTCATTTGGAAAGTCATTCAAAGCTTCAAGTTTAAGGCATGTGGGGTTTTTCAACAAGAACATTCTTTCGTTCTTATGCCCAAAATTAATTTTCTTTACAAAGATATATGATTTGATATGCTTTACTACGAATTCAAATATATGAATTTATGACTTATGATTCTTTCAAGAGAATTTTGATATGGTTGCCTATAAAGGTGAAATTTTGATTTTTAAGTGATTATTTTTGTGCTTATGACATAAACTATGAAACTTTGAAAGATTTTATTGTGATATTGATATATGGGTTTTGAACTCTATTTAAGATTATTATTTTGTGAAGTATGTGTTATAAACACCTTGAGATTTAAATGATTTGAGATGATGAAGAATGATTTGACCTTGATGGTCCCATTGTGAATTGTTGAACTGTTTATTAGTGGATTTTCTTTTGAAAAGATCCGAGCTAAGTCCAGGAGTAGTCTTTAGCACCGAGCGGGAGGTATAGCTATTTTGGTACTTCCCTAGAACTACGTACCACCGTGGGATATGAGCCTAATGCTGATTTATATAGTGATCACTAGTGTTTGGATTGATGATTTAAGGTCCTACTACGATGGGAAGGAATAGGGCGAATCTCCCCAACGTGGGCAGAATGTTGGACTATATGTAGCCCACATGGTTTATGTCGGATGCAAGAGACTCCCAGTGTGTGTGTGTATTCTTCTATCTGAGATGAAAATATAATTGCTTGAAAGATTGAGTTTGAGAAAGTCATTGTTTTCGAAAGATTTAAAGACTATATATTCTAAAGAGAATTGTTTTGAAACTTGATTACTCTATATGTTTGAAACCAAGGAAGAAGTGAATTAAGAACTTGTTGTAATGATTCACTTGTTTTACTTTATATGTATTATTGATGATTTAATTTGAGCTAAGTGAGTCATTTATATTAGTATGCATAATTTTATAAACTGTGATGATATTGATATTAATTTATATATGCATTGCACCCCCATATGCTCGGTACGTTTCCATGGTACTGACCCACATATTCGTATGTGGGCTATATTTTCTCTGAATGTACATACAAGGTATAGTGTACATCTTTAGATCCAGTCAATTCGCGGCATCCAGTCAGCAGGTGATGAGTCCTTTTGATTCAAGAGCTTGGGTTAGTTATACAGTTCGAGAAGTGTTGTATTTTCTTTATCCATCCGTATTGAGTTGGGATAGTCGGTAGTCATGACCCAGCTACCTATAGTTAATACTAGTAGAGGCTTCATAGATAGTCAGTAGAAGTTGATGTATTCCATTTCAGTTTTGGTTGTAAAAGAAGAGTTGTAACCTTGTAAATTTAGTTTTGTATCTATCATATTCAGAAGAGAGTTGTTTTCCGCAGATTTGTATAGATTTATACTTTTTTTTCAGTTGCTTATGAGTTATGCCAGTAGAAGGGTTAGCTTGCGGTCACTTGTGATCCTAAGCACCGTGTGACGTCTCGGGACCCGATTTCAGGGTGTTACAAACTTGGTATCAGAGCACATAGTTCAAGTGTCCTAGGGTGTCTATGAAGCCGTGTCTAGTTGAGTCTTGCGGAATGGTACAGAGACGTCTGTACTTTTCTTTCGAGAGGCTATAGGGCATTTAGTTAATGTCTCCATTGTTTCAAGTCTAAGATTGTGCTATAAAAAGGTTCTCCAAGAAACTTATATAAATTCTCATCTTACTCTATTCTGGCCAACTCTACCTTATTTTCAAGGTATCAAAAATAGTTAAGCTTAAGTCTCCATAGATAGTTATGGGATTGTAAGAGAGCTAGAAAGTATCCCATCAGTGCTTTTGAGTTCCGAAGATTGAATTTCTTTATAATATTTGTAAAAATCATGCACTAAATCCAAGTCAAATGTGTTTTCAGATTCCTCCCCAGAATCCGTAATGTAAATCTATACTTCCCTATCTATGTTGTATTCTTGAGATAGCCCAATCAACAAGTTCTAGTTCCTCCCCAGATAATGCTCTTATATTTTCTAGCAGAAGTTTCAGAAGTTATACCACTCAGCTTGAGAGGATCCTTCTAGTGTGTTATAAGTCCCTCAAATTTAAAGTTATGCCTTTGTTCTTATGAGTTATTCAATTAAGATAGAGTAAGGTGTATTCTTAGATCATTGAATGTTGTGTGTAAAGTTTCTATCTCTAGTATTATGTAATTTTGTTATCATTGTGTTTGTCAAAAATCAAAGTCTAGTGAAGCCGTGTGGGGCCTATTTCGATTCACTAGCATAGTTGCTTTGTTATTCATCTAATTTTCTTATTCAAAACACAAAACCAATGTCTAGTGAAGCCGTGTGAGGCCTATTTCAATTCACTAGCAACTTGTTGTTTATCTTATTGTTCTTGTGCTGGTTGGAAGTTTGGGTTTAGAAGTGTAGTGACAAGAAATGTGGTAAGGGCAATTTATTGAATATGTATAGCTGAATTTTTGCTTATGATTGAATTAGTAATAAAGTGATATACCTTGTTTGTTAGTTTAGTGAAGTTAGAGAAGGAGATTATTAGTTAAGGTGGATTGTTGTTTGCTTGAAGTATGAAAAGAGTTATTAATGGTATTTGTTATGCTAGGAAAGTATAGGTTTTGATAGAAGTACTTGGTGGTTGAGTATTGTTAATTTAGGCGTTCCTAAGATTGCAAGAGGAAGTTTGGTTGAAATTTATAGAGCTATAGAAGTAATTTAGGTATGAAAATGGGTAAATAGTAATGATGGGAAGAAGGAGGATACGTTAACGGATTATGAATAAGATAGTTCATATGATTATGATCGATTGTCATTGTGTACTATTCTTTATTAATGTTGTGTTCTATAGTTTTGAAGGGAGAATTGTGTGTGAGATTGGGTTGTAAATCAAGTTTAGCTCTAGATATTAAGTTTGAACAGTTGATGGTTTGGTTGTTGATGCTAGTGATACGGAGGTGATCTAGTAGGCCTGAATAGTGTATGCAAGAGTATAAGATCATGTGTTTGTAATTAAGTATGATGTAGAGGTGTACCCAAGGTGCTATGGGGCTGCATTATTTTTCGAGGATTATTACATATTGTGTGGTTAGTAGTAACGTTGAGTTGCTAGGTGGAGAAAGGCTAGTTAGATAATTTATGATGTTCTTGAAAGCTAAGTTAAGGAGTTATGATTGAAGATATTGAGCCTTTTAAGTATGATTATTATTCTCATGGTTTGGGAAAAATATAAGTATAGAAGTGTGTTCTTGCAAATGAAAGTGTAAGTCTTTGATGATGATTATTGAAGCTAGAAAGTTAAGGATGGCATATGGATGGGTTGTTCAAGACTGAAGTCGGTAAGTTCGAAATTAGCTTACTCTAATGAGTTTAGCATTTATGTATAGCTATTAGAATGATGAAATTATGGCTTAATCTTGAGGATATGAAGTAGACCAACATGCTTAGATGTAACACCCCAAAAACGGATCCCGGAGCGTCACACGGTGCTTGAGGCTACGAGTAGTCCCAAGCTAACCCTTTGAGCCATTTTCATTCAGTTCAACACGAATCAACGGGGTTTCCATAAATAACCCTCAAATATCAACAGAGTAATCATCATCCAAGAATAAAAGAATTTCAGAAAGATAACAAAATATGACTTATTAGTCAACTCCCAAC